>NC_043001.1:79740156-79755156 GCF_006345805.1 Octopus sinensis | reverse complement strand
GGACATATCTCTATTTCCGAAGAAGTATGTCTGCTCGAAACGTTAAACCATCTTTCTCTCGTTTCCTAAGCGTCTGCTAATAATTTACATGTACCACGTACTCACGTTGTTATGTTTTTGTGTTTGTTCTTTTTTTGGATTTGCTACATACATACATACATACATACACACATACATAATACATACATACATACATACATACATACATACATACATACATACATACATACATATATACATACATACATATGCTCCCTTTCTACACATTTTCTTCCATCGCATTATACCTGGGGTAAGTATCTTTGGTATAGCTCCGGATAGACCAAAGCCTTTTGAATGGATTTGGAAGACGAAGCTCGTCAGACACTCCACCGCAAGTATGAGTGTGTTTGTATATATATGTACGTATATATATAGTTGCATTTCGGGACGGTCATATTTTTCTATTGCCAAATAAACACATGTACTGTATATTCGTTCTTCACTCGTTTATTACTGTTCTTATTCTAACTCGTGTCCATTGTCCGTAAATCTTTCGTCACACATCTGTGACCTCATCAGTGACAATTTCCGTTTTCGTGTGTGCTCTTGCTCTGCTAGAATGGAATAAGCAAAGCAAGAGCACACACACACGCGTACGCACACACACAAACACACACACACTTAATTATATGAATGAAGCACATATATTTTAGTGTGTGTGTGTGTGTATGCATGTGTGTGTGTGTGTGTAAGTGTGAATCTTTCTATTTATATTTGTTGAGTTCCACCGCTTGACAATCGGTGTTGATTTGTATATGTCCCCGTAACGTAGCGATTTGGCAAATTAAACCAAGAGACTAGGTACGTAACAAACATTTAAAACGAAATATGTACAGTGGTCAATTTGTTCATCCAAACCCATGAAGTCGGTGCCCAGCATGGCAGCAAATGCTACGAATGAAACAAGTAAACGCTAAAAGATACTAATCAATACCAAAATTATTAGTACAGACCATCGTATCATCCAAAGAAGCACCAAAAAATATATCCAACTTTAACCTGTTACTAACAATATTTCGTCTGCCGTTACGTTCTGAGTTCAAATTCCGCCTAGGTCAACTTAGCCTTTCATCCATTCGGGGTCGATAAATTAAGTACCAGTTACGCACTGGAGTCGATATAATCGACTTAATCCGTTTGTCTGTCCTTGTTTGTCCCCTCTCTGTTTAGCCCCTTGTGGGTAGTAAAGAAATAGGTATTCCGTCTGCCGTTACATTGTGAGTTCAAATTCGCCGAAGTCGACTTTACTTTTCATCATTTCGGGGTCGATAAATTAAGTACCAGTTACGCACTGGGGTCGATATAATCGACTTAATCCGTTTGTCTGTCCTTGTTTGTCCCTTCTGTATTTAGCCCCTTGTGGGTAGTAAAGAAATAGGTATTTCGTCTGCCGTTACGTTGTGAGTTCAAATTCCGCCGAAGTCGACTTTATTTTTCATCATTTCGGGGTCGATTAATTAAGTATCAGTTACGCACTGGGGGCAATGTAATCGACTTAATCCCTTTGTCTGTCCTTGCTTGTCCATTCTATGTTTAGCCCCTTGTGGGCAATAAAGAAATAGGAAATAACAATAGCTCTTCAGTAACACTGGAACCACTTATCATCGCAGGTCTTTGTTCTGAAACAAATTTTACTATGGGACCTTTTCATTCCTATTTTACTCTACCGCATAGAAATCTTTTTATATTTTCATACTTAAATATTATTAAATACAGTATAAAGAATGTAGAAGTATTTTTGTGTTTTGTAGAAGTATAACGACTTATCGTAAATAAATTTTAATATGAAAGTCTTATATAAACTCCGAAGGAACATAAGGTGCCCGGTTGAGATCCTCAGATCGCAAGGACCATAACACACAATAACTGTTGCAAGAGCTTTTACAACGCCGACATATACACCACCACCGCAGCCTTACTACTACTACTACTACTACTACTACTACTACTACTACTACTACTACTACCACCACTACTAACGAGAAACCACCAACACGAACAGGGACTGAAAGAACGCCACCAATCCACCAAAGGTCCACCCCACCCTGCAATTGCTCTGCTCCCTATATTTTCTAATTCACTTACTCTCCTCCTTGATAAACATCACTATCACCACTAGCACCACAATCACCACTGTCAGCAACACCTATACTACTACATCTCCCCCCACACACCCCAAACGCCACTGTAGGATGTGCTGCCTTTTTTTTCTTGTCTATAAAAACATAGCACCCTCCCACGGTTTCTGGTGCAAGGGAGGTGTAGTATCGACATAGATGCTGTTGTGTTTGTGAAGCCCGGCAGAAAATTTAGTTAACATAGCTGCTGGTTAATGTTTGAATGGCGCTATGGGATGTACATTGAAAGTATAGCTAGTGTGTTGGCATCGAATTTATTTGGTGTGGCTTTTCCTCTGTGTGTTTGTGTACGTATCGGAATGTACGCGTGTATAGATGTGTCTTCATTAATATATATATGTGTTTGTATTTGTGTATGTGTGTGTGTGTGTGAGTAAGGGGATTTTGTATATAGCGATGTGAATACAATATATATGATGGAAAACATACGTGTGTAAGAATAGAAGAGAGGTAACTGTTTTCGTTTGCCTCCCATACATAGATACATACATATCTATCTATCCATCTATCTACCTTTCTCTCTCTCTCACTCACTTTCTCTCTCAGTATATATCAGTATATACATACACACACACACAAACACACACACACACACACACACACACACACACACATATATATATATATGTATATGTATATATGTATATATATATATATATATGTATAATATATATATTATATATATATATATATATACATATATATATATATATACTATAAATACACGTACACATATATTTATATACTTAATGTATACATAAGTACAGTTCTGTATCTACAAAATACTTCTGAATATATGTAGATACAATATTTAGATTTTATATTTATATTTGCGCATCATAAAATGTAGTATCTATGTATGTACGTGTATGTATATGTATATATATATGTATATATGTATGTATATATGTATATATATATATATATATATAATATATATATATATGTATATATATGTATATATATATATATAGTGTGTGTGTGTGTGTGTGTGTATATGTATGTATATATTGTGTCTCAGAGTACATGGACTAATTGGGATCTTCTTAAGCATTAGCTCACAAGCGCTGACTTGTGGATGTTGGAACAATTTCGCACCTTCTCTCAGCTGTGTATGATGTACGACGTACTCTCGGCGCCAACAAAGCAGCACCGATGGAGCTTGAAGGAAGACCAGCTGTGTAAACTTTGTGGAGAAAGGGGCACTTTGGCACACAAGTTGGCAGGGTGCAAAGTAGCCTTTTTTTATGGCAGATATAACTGGCGCCATGATAGGGTGCTTGCAAGATTTGCTCATATCCTGGAGCAGGAAAGGCGCAAGAAACATCACCACAAAGAGAAGTCCCATGATCAGGATCATGCCAGATATGAGATCCTTCTGCAGGATTGAAGGAAGAAGAGATGTCAGGTATGGCTTTTCTGAGTCGTGGTTGACTGTAGGGGATTCCCTGCTCAGTCGGTATGGACAATGCTTACAACAGTTGGAATGAGTTGTAGGGAGCGAAGGGTGGCCGCCTGCAAGATGGGAGAGGCAACTGAAAGAGCCTCTTGTTGGTTTTGGAGCAAGAAAGAGGAGTTAAGCTGGGAGCCAGGGGGTGATGAGGAGAAGCGACTTGACCACCACTGCTGGACTATCAACGCGAATGTGTCATGGATCATGGTCGAAACAACCGAACAACGTTGGATTCCATCTAACGACAATAGTTCTTCCTGTCCAAGGCTTCATTCACTTTGGTGAATGGATAAAGCACCATCTTATAGGTGTTATTAACATGTATATATATATATATATATATATATATATATATATATATACTTCACACCCACACAAACACACACACATTTATATATATGTATTACCCATCTCTCACTCATTACTGCTTTACCAGGTGCATTTTCCTCCCCTCTAACTAACTAAAGGACACCTGTTGACTAAATATATATAATCGCAAAATCCAAGTGCAAATATTTTATTACTTGATTCTCTCTCTCTCTCTCTCTCTCTCTCTCTCTCTCTCTCTCTCTCTCTCTCTCTCTGGAGAATTTCTGATGAGAGATATGTCACATGTTTTCGACTACATGTTCAGTTTTATAACTCCTATTAGCAAATGAAACACGTGTAATGATGAATATATAATACTTTCTTTGATAAACCTATATATAGACTATTTTCTTTATCCAATGCACAGTGGAGGCTTATTAGCTTTCAGTCGTCAGCGCCTCTCCAATTAACGCAGAAAACGGACATTTGTTTAAAAAGCAACACTCTGAAATTATAGCTCTTAACTCTTAAAGAGGGATCTGAGTAGTTACGTTGGTGTCATGGTTAGCACACATATCGCGAATATAAGAGGTGCGGGTTCAAGTCCAATGTATACTGAGACACACTTCTTTTTTTCTCGTCGAGGGCTTATACGCCTTTATATTATATATTTTCTTAAGCCAATACACGGCGATCGCTTATAAGCTTATAATTATTTCCAGTATTACTACTTGTCACCGCTTCTCTACTTAACATTTCAAACCAACGCTATAAAATTATAACAGAAAGGAGTAGGTTAGTTAGTTAGTGTACTGGTTAGCACACTAATCGATATTATAAGACGCGTGGGTTCCCGCCACAGACGTACTGACACCCATTTTGTTTCCGTCGAGGACTTATATGCCCCAATACTAGACTATTTAAATTTGCCAATACAAAGTCGTCGCTTATAAGCTTTAAGCTTACAATAATAGAATTATCATTTACATAATAAATATATACGTATATTTATGTATGCATATTCTTATTTTATGGTATAAAAACAGGAATGCTATAAACAGGCTTCAGTTAATAGTGTATAGAGGCTGATAAAAAAAATTGTGGATTTGTTACAGAAGAAATTTCAGACACACACACTCACTCACATTTTAGAAATTTCTGTGTGCTTATGCTATGTGTGTGTTTGTGTGTCTGTGTGTGTTTGCGTGTCTCTGTGTGTGGGTGTGCATGTATGTATGTGTGTAAGTGTAGGTGTCTGTACGTGCATACACACATTTTATATATACATACATGCACATATATATGGATATATTTGTACATATGCATACGCACATATAAAAACATATAAATATACATACACATACACATACATACACACACATATATATATATATATATATGCATATAGATATATATACATATATATGTATATATACATAATGCTTTTATCCATCTACATATGATATATATGTATAATATATATATATGTATATATATATATGCACACACCCGCATACACACACATGCACAAAGAATCACACACTCACATGCACACACACACCACACACACACACACAGAACCACGTTTGTGTACACACTAAAACACAACCACGAAAATACACTCACGTTTCACCATGTAACTCTGTGGAAATTTTGTTATTGATGATGATGATGATGATGACAGTGATGTTGGTGTTGTTATTGCAGTAGTTGTTGTAGTTGTTGTTAGTTTCAATATTACCCTAGAAATCAAAGGCATCTAAGTAAATCTCTTTTGGTAAGTTTCTAAGTTCTTTTGAGCTACTTCCTTTGCTGTGGGTGTGATAACTAAATTTCGACTGCCAAGTCTTGCTCCTAGTGCCAAGCATATTGACAGCGTTCTTATATCTTGCTTCTTTTTATCTTTTCAAAAAGTGTCTGTACGTAAATGAGATAGATTATGAGTGGACTAAAACGGATGTGATAAAGATTTCATCCAGAATTCGAGTTTTTTTTCCCCGTTTACTTATTCTTAAACTTCTCCATTGAAAAACAAAATCTGCTTGAGCATACACATTATATTATAAGTTAATAAATTTGTTATATTGGTAAATGGATATATATTTCTTAAAGAGGTAACATATTCCCTTTTATACACGAGATGTATATATATATATGTATGTATATATATTATATTATATTTTATTATATTAATATATATGTCTACACACTCACACACGTACATATATGCATCTCTCTCTCTCTTTATATATATATATATATATACATACATACATACATACATACATACGTATATATATATATATACATATATGTATATAAATACATACATACACATATACATACATACATACATACATACATACATATATATATATATATATATATATATATATAATATATATATATATATTATATATATATATATATATATATATATATCGTCACTTCCAAACGCAAAAAGAAGCAAATTCTCTGAGAAATTTCTCACTGACAAACAAAAGATATTTGCAGCTCTATCACAATGTGCTAACGGTTTCAATCAATTTGAAAACAACTTAGTCATACTGTAAGAGAATAGAAAGTAAATTGAAATAACTTGAAATAAATTGTGAATGAATTTATCTTTCAAGATATCAGTTCTGGATATTCATATATTATTCTAACAAAATTCACACGGTGTTGTTGCTTTAAATAGTTACTACTACTATTACTACTGCTGCTGCTACCACTTCTAACCAGTAGCCATCAGAAGGAAGCACACTACCAGCACCTTGTGAGTTTTCTAAGAACATTATATACACCTCCAAAACTTATATAAGGAAAAATTCTTTTCTACTCTCAGAATAAGGCCCGAAATTTTGAAGGAGGGGGCCAGTCGATTAGACCGACTCGAGTATGGAACTTGTACTTTATGTATCGATCTCTAAAGGATGAAAGGGAAAGTCGACCTCGGCGGAATTTGAACTCAGTACGTAAAGAGAGACAGAATACCTATTTCTTTACTACCCACAAGAGGCTAAATACAGAAGGGATAAACAAGGACAGACAAACGGGTAAATTCGATTATATCGACCCCAGTGCGTAGCTTGTACATATTTAATCGACCCCGAAAGGACGAAAGGCAAACTCGACCTCGGCGGAATTTGAATTCAGAACGTAGTGACAGACGAAATATCGCTAAGCATTTCGCCCGGCGTGCTAACCTTTCAGTCAGTAATCGCTCTCACCGGATGACGATAGGTAAACTAAAGAAAAGGTGCATGCGCATGCGTATATATATTTCCGTGTATATTTATTTGTGTATGAGAAGATATGTCTGTGTGAAATATTAACATAATTTTATTTATTTTCCCCTTCTCCTACAGAATGACTAAATCGCCCTTTAAGACTATTAAAACCAGTAGCATATTTTAATGAAATGTAAATATATCCGTTCTGATATCCAGGATAAATTTCTTAGACCATTTCCTTAATTTTCTTTCTTAAAACAAATTTAGGAGAAATGGTTAAAACCCCCTTCGGTCATAAATGACTATGAGATTGCACCTAGAAAGTTACCCTCCGAGGCACAAGTCTGTGCAAGGTTGTTTATGGAAGACCAGCAGTCGCTCATACAAATCAGGCTCCCTGCTCCACACCAGCGATGTTATCCAAGGGTAAAATAAACGCCGATGCAGCTTGAAACCAGTGACATTGCAACTCATTTCTACAGCTGAGTGAACTGGAGCAACATGATATAGTCTCTTGCTCAATAACACAATACACAGCCCAGTCCGGGATACAAACTCACTACCTCATGGTTGTGAGCCCATGGATCTAACCACCGACACTTGGGATGAATACTAACGTGGTTTCCCTTTTGCTTTGTCCAGGCATATGGGATTTGAATAAAGAATGTAGAGAACCGGAACATGAACCGTAAAACACTTCTGCCGACGTGCCGACGATTCTCTCAACCTCTCACCCACAGAAATGGATTGGAGTGTTTTGCTGGAGAACACGACGCGTAGTCTGGTGTGGGAATTGAACGAAACGACCTAGCGATTGAGATGAAATACCCAACCGCTGAATATATATATGTATGTATGTGTGTGTGTGTGTGTGTGTGTGTATAAAGCTTATACACGGAGAGAAGATACTTCACAGCGCTTCTTACATGCTAAAATGGGGAGTTAAACCCAAACCACTAGAAAAAGGGATTCTTAAGGCAAGCTGCTCGTAGGCACTAGAGTGAAGAAAAAATTTGTTAACCCTATACTCGAGTCCAGATACTTATTGATAAGACCCCGTGTGTGTGTGTCTATCTATCTATCTATCTATCTATCTATCTATCTATCTATCTATCTATATGTATATATATATATATACGAGTATATAAACGAGAAAAAGAGAGAGAGAGATGAAGTCTGATCAATAGATATCTGCACTGTTGACATAGTAACGAAGCTGAGGCACGTAGAATGAAGCCGCTTGGTAAAGATTGACCTTTAACTCTGTTGTGCATGTGCACTAAGTTTTAACGTTCTAGCTAACTTCCACTGTTTTACAGCAGTGCTTGGATGGAAGGTGTTCAGCGTGTGATCGTCGCATTGATCATGTCAGAGAAAGTTGTTATTGCGATACCTACTCAGAGGCCTACGCAAAGTTGCAGAAAGTGTATGGCCAAGAATGTATGAGGCGCACACAAGTGTACGAGTGGTTCAGATATTTGGAAGATGGCTGGAAAAACGTCGATATTGTCAAACATTCTGAGAGACCTACAAGCAGCAGAAGTGAGAAAAAAGTGAGAAAAGCGCAGCTGTGAGGGGAAATCGTTGAATCCCCGTCCGTGAGTTATCATAGGATGTGCAGATTAGTTACATTTCAGTTCACTCCATTGTCACTGAGGATTTAGGTATGAGACGCGTATCTGCCAGGTTTGTGCCAAAACTGATTTCAGCTAACCAAAAAGACAGTCGGGTTTCAGTTGCACATGATCTTGAAAACTTTGCCTAGGCATCTCAGCAGGTATCGTGAAGCTTTTGACAAAATCTGCTGCAAATTCTCTGTTCCACTTTCTCTGTCTAGGTCAATGGGACGATCACACGCTACACACGGTTTTTCCAAGCGCTGCTGTAAACAGCGGAAGTGAGCTAGAATGTTAAAACTGTGCGCATGCACATTATAGTTTAAGGGTAATTTGTGCCCAGTGCTTTCTCCCTGCATGTTTTAGCGTCATTACTATGGCAACAGTCCGTCAACTTATTGATCAGACTACGTATATTATATATGTATATATATATATATATATATATATATATATATATATGTACGCATTTTTCCCGAATTGTATTTATTTATTACCCGACGAGATACACCTGAACCACCTGATGCTCCTGAACCAGTTGTTGATGCCCCACCGATGAGGAATCGATGCTAGATGTGATTAATAGTAAATTCTCGTATATTTTATCGTCCGTCTTTCATTTGCCGTATATATATAAAACACACACACATACACACACACTCACACACACACACATACATATATATATAAATATATACATACATATATATATATATACATACATATATATATGTGTGTGTGCGGGTGTGTGTTGTATATAAATCTTTACATATTTAGCAGACCAATGAGGGAACCTCCGCATGATCCCTCGATCTGCTAGAAGTAAGGACTATATTCTTTTAATTCACATCTTACGCTTGTTTAGAATTCGATGAGACTTTAGATAATAAGACCTTATTATGTGCATTGGGCCCTATATATAAGATTTGATTATGTAGCTAGAACACCTTTGATCAACGGTTGGTTTCTACTGTTGCTCAATTCCTGGTCACAGGAACCTTAAAGGAAGGCCTTCCAGTCATGAACATCACGTTTGTCTATAAAACTGGACGAATCGCTGGAAATGGTCACCTGATGAGATATTGGTTTTAAGTTGATTTTTTTATTTTTGTGGTGGCCGGGTGTTATTTGAGGGATCCCGAAGAAGCCCTATGAGATGATGTGTATTCTGAAAAATTGCAGAATAAGAGCCGTGCATCTTGAAAATGCTGTCACTGACGGAATCGCATGAAGACATCAGTTGTCAAGGGACTGGGTTTAGGCGTTTCATATAGAGAGGATAACCAGAAGAGAGTAGAGCCTTACTAGGAGATATGTAACCAGCGATGACGAAGTTATTAGAGGCACTGTAAGGAAGGAGACGATTGGGCGCAGATGTTTCGACTTCAGCATTTGGCGTGGTTGATTGAATATTTAGGCGATAACACATTGTGGCGTTGGAGGTAAACACATGCATGCGCGCATAAATGTGCACATGCAGATAGTAAGAGTGAGTGAGTAGGTGAGAGAGAGAGAGAGAGAGTGTGTGTGTGTGTAACAGACAAACAGACAGAGTGAATGAGAAATTACAAATTATAATATTAGTTGAACAAGACTGACATAAACTCTTTCACACTCACTAGACGTATAGAGAAATATGCTCACACACATAAACCGAAAGAATAAGAGGGAGAGAGAGAAAGAAGGCGTGTAGGTATAAACAAGAGAAACACTGGGATGTCTGATGTCAAATAGGTCAGCGTCGAACCAGCTGAGCCAAATAACCTAGGTCAAAATGGCTATTGCCAAAACGTTTTATTCCAACTGAAGATTTACCACCGATGACAACAACTATATAGGGATGGGATTCGTTTACTGGAAATAAATACATGATAACCAGATTAAAACACAAGTTTACTGGAAGAGATGTCACCAATATTTCCGCCATTATCACCGCCATTACAACATCACATAATACAGCAATCACCACGCCTGCATTAGCGCTTGTGTGTCCAGGATGGGAATAACATAGTCCTCCTAAGCTCTCGTCATTAACGGAGTAATCGCTGCCACCAGATATCGATAGGCAAACTAAAGAAAATGTGCGCATGCGTATATATATTTCCGTGTATATTTATTGGTGTATGAGTAGATATGTCTGTGTGAATAAGTTTATTAATATGGTTGGTATTATTGTTGCTTCTCGTTGTTGATATAACAGCCGAGGATCTAAATGAGCAGATCTATGATGAAACGAATTCGAAGCGTGAACATCCCGTTTATTTGTATGTCCACGATTATATAGTGCGATATATTTTTTCCACAACTGTGTAATACATATTTCTTCATTTTTGGACGGCAGGGTGTGAGTGTGATGAGAAGGAATTTGGCTACAATTTCTAGCAACTCAAGGTTCTGATATTTGCTTAAATGGTTCGTTGGCATGTTGTTATTGTTGCTGTAGGTGGTGATGATCATGGAGGTGGTTTTAGTGGTGGTGATGGTGGTGGTGGTGGTGGTGGTGGTGGTGGTGGCGGCGGTGGTGGTGGTGATGGTGGTAGTGGTGGTGATGGTGGTGATGGCGGTGGTGGTGGTGGTGGTGGTGGTGGTGGTAGTGGTGGCGGTGATGGTGGTAGTGGTGGTGATGGTGGTGATGGTGATGGTGGTGGTGGTGGTGGGAGTGATG
This sequence comes from Octopus sinensis, assembly GCF_006345805.1. Lineage (NCBI taxonomy): Eukaryota > Metazoa > Mollusca > Cephalopoda > Octopoda > Octopodidae > Octopus > Octopus sinensis. The sequence continues at coordinate 79,743,700 of NC_043001.1, read as the reverse complement.
ATCCGAATGGCGATGGTGTTGGGGCGCAATGTCGTTGACGGTGGTGGCGATGGTGGTAGCGATAATGGTTTAACGGAGAATGCGATGACAACAGTGGCAGTAGCGGCGACAGCGGCGGTGGTGGCGGCAGCAGTGTCGGCGGCTAAAGCTGCCGTAATGGCGGTGCACTTAATGTTTGCGCCATTGTTGTTGCTGCTGCATTTATTGCGGCTGTTGCTTCCGTAGTTATTTTCATTTGTTTTGGAGGCTGTTTTTACCCTTTGCTGTTCCTTCTTCTGCCATTATTGCTGTCGATGCTCTTACCACCACCACCACCACCACCACCACCACCGCTCTTGTTACTGTCGCCATTGTTGATGCTGCTGCTGCTGCTGCTGCTATTAATCTTTTGTCGATATATTACCGTTCTTATTCCTCTTGTTTCTGCAGTTGTTGCTGTTTTCGTTATTGTTGCTCTCACTACTGCAACAGCAGCAGCTGTTATTATTGTTGCTGCTGGTGCTGGTGCTGGTGCTGTTCCTGTTATCATAGCCATTTGTTATGATAATATCCATCTTGCCTGTTGCTATTGCTCATGCTATCTTAATTTCTCTGGTGGTGGTTAAACTACCCGCACCCTCAACCACAACACAGTTTACCATCCTACCTACATAAACCTAACCCTAACCCTAACCCACTACATCTGCAGTTAATGCTGCTGTTGTAATTGTGGCTAGCCCTCCCCGTTTTTTGGGGGGGTTATTGTTGTTGTTATTTTTGGTGTTGCTGTTGATGTTGTTGCATTTCACATTGTTGCTAGTTTGAGGGTAACTGGATGGGGAGAATTTTTGGATGAACGAAATGTCAGAACATACACACATATGTAAACACGCATACGCAGGCACATTTAAACAAACAACAAACAACAAACAAACATTCATACACAAACATGCATACACACATATGTATATATATATATGTATTTATATATATATATATGCATGTATGTATGTATGTGTGCATACATGCACTCATACATATGAAAATGTGTGTGTATAAATAAATATATAGATACATAAATATGAATATATATAATATATATGCATATGTATATATGTGTGTATAAATATATAAATAATTACATAATACATATATATATATATATATATATAATATTATATAGATTATATATATATATATGATAAACACACACACACACACACACACATATATATATATATATATATATATATATATATATATATATTAGCGGTATACGCATACATGTTTATATTCGATACTTATATATATGATTAAAAAGAGAACATATCAGTAAAAGCACATGCGCATATATGTACAAACATGCATCAATTTTTATATATAAGCAAATACATATTTACGTGAAGTCATGTATTCATAGCCACACACAAACACATATATAGATACATGCGTATACTCATAACTTGCATAAATATTCACTCCCTATATATACACTCAGGCATATGTTAAACTATATACAATAGAACCTTCAGACTCACAGACATTCTCCATTCCAATGCATATCTTTCCCATATGCAAACACGTTCTTAAACCTAACGATGCCACGGAATAAGTGCATACATACATACGTACATACATACACACATCCATCCATCCATACATACATACACACATACACATACATACATATGAACATACATAGAGACACACTAACAGACATATTTACACACATACATACATTCATGCTTACACACATGCATATATGTGCACAAAAGTATCTCTAACTCCTGCAACCGTTCTTACATACATACTCAGATTTATATGAGCAGACATATATGTGCAGATACACATGCATATAAGAAGTATTCACGTATTCTCACGTACAAACACACACAAACGCATACACACAAAATCGTACACACGGCCACAGGCACATACGCCCACACAAACATATACACATACATAAATGCATCCAGATATCAACAATAACGCTGACACACATACGCAAAAACAGCAATAACAACTCTATGTAAACAGAGGCACTACCATTCTTTAGAGAACTCTATTCATTGACACACTCTTACTAACAGAAATCTAGACACACTTCAACACACAACGCAGACTACACACTCACACAGACACACACTCACACACACACGCACACACACACACACACACACTGACTCCAACGTATATGTATATATTATATATATATATATGTCTTTGTGTGAGTTGCTGCATGTACATACACACATACATAGACACACTCACATTTATATCTGTATGTATATATATATATATAAACACACATGTACAAATGTGTGTGCGTGTGTGCGTGTGAGTGTGTGAGTGGTGTATATATGTGTGAGTGTGTGTGTATATGTGTGTGTGTTGTGTGTGTGTGTGTGTAAACTCTCACACACAGATATTCATACTAAGGCAGTTCTGCCATAAAGAATTCTGAAATGTCAAGAAGGGAAAAAGTCCAACGAAACCGTTTAGTAGCTATGACTAATGTTTTGGAGGGAGCAAAAGAGAGGCCAGAGATAGTAGAGAGCTGATAGAGAGAGAGAGAGAGACGAGAGAGAGAAGAGAGAGGGAGAATGTGAGAGAGAGAGAGAAATATGAGAGAGAGGAGAATAGAGAGGAGAGAGAGAGGAGAGAGGAGAGAGAGAGAGAGAGAGAGGGAGGGAGAGAGAGAGAGAGAGAGAGAGAGAGAGAGAGAGAGAGAGAGAGAGGGGAGAGATAGAGAGAAGAAGAGAGAGAGATAGAGAGGAAGAGAGAGAAGAGAGATAGGAGAGAGATGACGAGAGAGAGAGGACGCACATGAGGACAGAGAGATTAAGAGAGAGAGAAAAGGCATAGGAGAGCAAGTGAGATACAATGGAAAAGTGAAAGAGATTGAGGGCAATGGCTGTTTTGGGAGGATCCAAAAATAGCGGGGAAGTGTAAGAGAGAAGTGGAAGATTGTGTTGTTCGCTGGAATGAGGATGGAATTGGTATTAGAATTGGATAAGCAGCTTGATTAATTCTACTTCTCTTCTATGTCTTTTTCTATTTCCCTCTATTGTTTCATTGCACTATCAATACATACATACATACATACATACATACATACATATATATATGTATATCTTTATATATGTATACACACACACACACATACACATATATATATATATATATATATATTTATATATATATATACATATATGTATATATTGATAGTGCAATATATATATATATATTTGTGCAGATATATATGCACACACATATTTCTATATAAATATATGTTATATGTATGTACGTATATATATATAAATTTAGTGTGCTTTACACCTATCAATCATACCATTCATTTTAGATATTATACGTCAGCTAATGTTTTGGTTTATATGCATAATACTTATAATTCTGCCTATATATATATATATATATATTCAGATGAATATGGTACTTAAGTTGAGGCACCAAAATTTAGTACCGTATAATCCATACAATTTCGAAGTAAGGTGATTATAATCAAATTAATCTACAAGGATATCCAGATGTAATGCAGTACGAT
>NC_043001.1:79722656-79737656 GCF_006345805.1 Octopus sinensis | reverse complement strand
TATCGTGAGTGTTACGTTCTAAAACCCTACTGCGACAGGTGAAAATTCGTGAAGTAGAAACAGTATTGTACCGTATATTTTTTTAATTATTTTTATAATTCATAAATGCAAAACAACACAACAGAGGAATTGAAGTAAGCTTAGACAATAAACTACGATAGGTGAACTGCAGTAGGTGATATGGAGAGGGATTACTCTACCATTTACATTTCTCGAGCAATACCACGCTCAGTTAATACTTTTTTAAAATCTGCTTTAAATATTTTAAAATTAAGTGACGTCCATCTTTTTCTTGTAGTTAATTGTTAATAATTGATTTGTAGTATGTGAAAATGTTCGTGCTTAAACATACATAATTTTAAAGAATAACTTTTTAATTTTACATTGTTTTATTAGTGTTTTTATTTTTACATTGTTTTATTCGTGATGAAATTAAGTACAAATAATGAAGCTTAATTATTACTCATACTACTGGTGTCGTACATATAATTGACACGGCATGGATCCTACATCGCTTTCTGCGACGAATATCCTAGTAAACCGCTTATTTGGATTAGCTATTTGGGTTAGTGATTAAGCGGCAGAGTATTCGGTAAAAAGTGCATCTTTTAAGTCATCCTCATGGATTGTCTCTCTGATACAGTGTGAGACAATGTTGGCGCTTGAATTATTGGATGAGTTCATCCAGTTAGATTCTTTACAAAATATTTTTAGCTCAAGATATGGCAAAATACAGTTGCGGAAGACGTGTTGAAATGGGATCGAAATCGCTACCTTATAATTGGGAGACTAACTTTGTGTTAACTTGTGATACTGTAAACTATAGAGTTTTTTTCAGAATGAGAGGACTGAATGCGACTGTTTCAAAGCTGAAGATTTGGCACGGCTGACGAGATATTCAACTAGTTTTGGTGATAGTACTTTTTCGCTCTGGAGGCAAACACCCACTCAGACTCTCTCTTTCTCTCTCTCGCAAACACACTCATACACAAACACACGTGTGCGCACTCATACACGCATACACACACAGATGTGCAGACACATGAACACGCACGCAGAGATATACTAAGAGAAATTGCAATTTATTAATTGAACACAACTGGCATAAACAATTTATCTCACCTGAAGCACATAGAAAACATATACTCATGCACATAGATAGAAAGAGAGAACGAGAGAGAGAGAGAGAGAGAGAGAGAGATGTGGGGAGAAGAAAAGAGAGAGAGAAAGAACAGTAGGAATGTTAAAGCCAGAGAGATTAAAACAACTGATGTCGAATAATTGGGCGTCGAATCAGCGACACCTGATAAGAAGCGTCACAACAGCTGTGCCACAACGTCTTGTATCCTAGTCTTTATCGAAGCCAAGATGAGTTGATATCTCTACGTCATATTAACGCTTGTTTCCTCGGTCCATATCTCTGAAACTACTGAATGTAGGAAGACGACTTCCTAATTATTCAATATTTTAATAAAGAAATCGAAAGAAAAATAAACAACGGTTATAAAAAATTATCAACAGCGATTTGAGATACTCAAATAACCTTCGGACTATTGCTTAGACGGTCCAATATAATAATAATGATAATAATAATAATGATAATAATAATAATAATAATAATAATAATAATAATAATAATAATAATAATAATAATAATAATGATAATAATTCTTCACAATAAAAATGTGTTTCGTTTTGATTTACTATTATTTTGCATTTTGTTTTAAAATGTAATTAAATAGTATCCGAGGAAACTAGACCGATAGCCTACATTGATTTATAAGACAGAACTGAGAAACATATGATATTAAAATTAGAAGACTATGCTAACTAGAAGAATTGTGTTCAGGTCTCAGACTAAGTTTCATCTACATTCTAATCTACATTATAATCTACATTTTAATCTACATTCTATTCGGCACCACTGTTCGAATTTTGCTATATTTGCAAGCAATGCTAAGAGCATGGGACGAACGAGAAAGAGCTTCAAGGATTCTTTAGGATCTAAAGGAAATAAAGATCAGATATTAAGTAGGCAGCCAGAGTGTGGTCTAGCAGAAACGCTGTAAGTTTGGACAAAACGCCTTGTGATATTTCGAAAACGACTTATTACGTTTAGAGCAAAGTTCCCATCGAAGGTAATTTGAGAATTTTGCTCGTTATCTTTACGGAGTCAATTGAATAAAGTATCAGTTCACTACTGGATTTGATTTTCTGAACAAACCTATGACCGGAAATTTGTGGCATGTGACTATGTTATTGGAATTTTGAGGCTTACAGTCTATGTTAATAGTTTCACGCTCAAGGAAAGATAGAAGGAGTAAAAGGTATTGCCTTTCTGTAGATACATGAAAATGCTTCAGAAGCTGAGAAAAGGAATAAATAAAGGAGTACCTACTACCTACCTACCTACCTACCTACCTACCTACCTACCTACCTACCTACCTACCTACATACTTACCTACCTGCATACATACATAGATACGTACGTACGTACACATAAATACATACATACATACATACATACATACAGGCGCAGGAGTGGCTGTGTGGTAAGTAGCTTGTTTACCAGCCACATGGTTCTGGGTTCAATCCCACTGCGTGGCACTTTGGGCAAGAGTCTTCTACTATAACCTCGGGCCGACCAAAGCCTTGTGAGTGGATTTGGTAGACGGAAACTGAAAGAAGCCCGTCGTATATATATATATATATTATATATATATATATATATATATATATATATATGCGTGTGTGTGTTTGTGTGTCTATGTTTGTCCCCCTAGCATTGCTTGACAACCAATGCTGGTGTGTTTATGTCCCCGTTACTTAGCGGTTCGGCAAAAGAGACCGATAGAATAAGTACTGGGCTTACAAAAGAATAAGTCCCGGGGTCGAGTTGCTCGATTAAAGGCTGTGCTCCAGCATGGCCGCAGTCAAATGACTGAAACAAAGTAAAAGAGAGAGTAAAGAGTAATACATACATTAATATATACATACATACATATATTTTACCATGTGTCAAATATGTGACACATTCAAAGTTTGAAATATTCTAATCATAGCAAATGGCGAAATAATTCAAAATGAGCTTTTAGTTAGAATAGGATGTTTTCATGGTTCTGAAAATGTTTATCTATTACTCGATGTTTGGAATTCCATCTGGACCTTCATATGTTCTAAATAAGCAGGAATGTATGGATATTTAAAGTAGAAAACTTGCTTGTTCTTATTTTAAAATTAACACATAGTTGAGTTTCTATATCATAATAAAGGTGCAAATATTTAAGTCTACTATTCAGAAAATTCTTATAAATTCCAATTACGAAGATTTTTCTTTTATTAAATATTTCAACTTTATGATTCAAGCAAAATCTAATTTTTACTAACTGCGACATCAGTATGGAATGATTCTACGAGATAGCATTTTTTTCTGCAATGGCTCTGATTAATACTTCTGGAAGGATAAAAGTTACTCCAATATTTGCGACGCTATTTCCTACAAACATAGCAGTAAATATATTTCATCAGACTATAAGTGTAATCCAGCATCAACCAAACTATGCTGGGTCCGGTATCCTTTCTTTAAACTTGCTGAAGACTATAAACTAGAAACTTTTACGAGGTTAATACCCTATTTCTTCATAAATTCTAACCTTGTATTTGGGTGGCAGGTATTATAAATTTATTCGATGTTTGAGTATTCTTAGTCTAATAAAAAATGCAAAAGAAAATTACATGTTTACAATCAGAAAGAATTACACAAAATAGGAACTACACACGGAAAAAACATTTAGAGACTAGCAAAATACTCTCCCAGGAGGTTTTCTGCTAGCGTTCAAAATAACGCTTTGGAATCTGCCGAAACATATTCAGAATGTATACGTGTATTATTGCTTTGTTTTTCGCTGTTCTTAGTGCACGTGACGGTTTTTTTAGTGGCTTAGTAGCTATCAACATGCACCAGCAAATCATTATCTTACTGATTTTTGCAAAACAAAAGAAAAAAAATTCCTGATCCGGTGTACATTCGACCAAGTCACAATATTGGAGTCACGAGTAACTTTTAGCTCAATAATTCGAGTAAGATGTGAGCACTTTTCCGAAAGGAGAAATTATATTTAAGTTCGAATCCGTTGGAATATATTAAAAAGGAATATGTGCATCATAGTTTAAAATAATAGTTTTACGCTTTTCTCCGGAACAGTAAAAGACGATTCAATATCACTGAATACATATTCAAGAGAAACCTTAAGCAACCTCCATTTCGCTACCCACGAAAGAAAAAAAAAATCACATTTTGAATCAAGATCTCAAACAAACGTTGTAAATAAAGTAAATTAATAAAGACTATCGTCACCAATTTTGATAAAGTTAATGAAAAGGATATTGAATTAACTAGTATGATTTTTGAATTAATGTGGAACTTCCTAAAAAGAGAGCGAGTGTTTTCAAACATGAAGGATGAAGGAGAATTCCAAATTCAGATCAAAATAAATTTAGGAAAATTATTTGCATTCACTTTTTGTGAATCTCGCTACAAACCATATTATCGAATGAACGAGAAATGAAAATTTCACAAAAAAATTAGCGGAAAGGAACAACTTTATCTATCTATCTATCTATCTATCTATCTATCTATCTATCTATCTATCTATCTATCTATCTATCTATCTATCTATCTATCTGTCTATCTGTCTGTCTATCTATCTGTCTATCTATCTATCTATCTATCTATCTATCTATCTATCTATCTATCTATCTATCTATCTAACAGTTTGTCTGTCTGTTTGTCTGTCTATCTATCTATCTATTTATTTATCCATCTATCTATCTATCTATCTATCTATCTATCTATCTGTCTGTGTGACTGCGTGTCTCTCTCTGCCTGCCTGTCTATCTGTTTGTGTATCTATCTATCTGCCTGTCTGTCGGTCTGTCGGGCTGTCTATATGTCTGTTTTCTGTTTCTCTATTTCTCTACCTTTGCTCCGCTCTTGAACTTTCTATCTGTACACACTATTATTATTATTGATGATGATGACGATGATGACGATGATGATGACGATGATGACGATGACGATGACGATGATGATGATGTTGGGGATCAAGCTTCCATTAATTTCTTTATTTTTTTTGTACTTTTTACTGCTCGTAATGTTTCGAAAATGTGAATTAGATAATTGTTCCCTGACAATCATTCTTGATTTTGTAGAATTAAAAAGTAACAGCAGAAGTGGCAGCAGCAGCAGCAGAAGCAGCAGCAGCAGCAGAGCAGCAGCAGAAATATTTATAATGTGTCACGACGAACGTTAAATGATGCAAAGGTTTCACACAGATAATTTAAAGAAAATTTGGATCGGATTTCTTTCTGACAGAGTGAATACAAGCCTTTGACGAAAACCTGCCGTTGCTTCAATATTAATTCACTTTGCTGGCATTATATTTTGGCAGCCTTTGACTCAGTTTGACTCATCGATTAGAAATTGTTTTGGATGATGCTATATATGAAATCAATGAAAAGACAGTTCCTCCATGTGTTCGGTGGGTTGGTGGTACAAGTGTTTATGCTGTTTTTCTCAGGACTAATAAGAGTCAATTCAAGCTTTCAAACATTTGTTGTAAGATTTATGTTTGTCTTTGAATTGGTTCAAACACTGGACTCTGGCCATGCTGGAACACCAATTTGAACAGCTTTAGTCGAACAAAGAAATTGACCCCAGTGCATATTTTGTACGTCTGGTACTTATTCTGTCGGGGTTTTTTTTACCCAACACAAACGAACACATAAAGTCGGCTACCCAATTTCCATGGCGTATAAGTGACAGATATTACAACATAATCCCGAGGAGAGGGAACAAGTTGATTAAATCGACCCAAGTACTTGACTGGTACTTTATTATTTTACCAATTTATAATGGACGAAAGACAAAGTTCGCCTTAGCGGGGAAAAATACTGCCAAGAAATTTGGTGTGATGTGCAAACGAATTTGCTATCTCGACAACCTGCAGATATAGAATGGAAATATTAACGATAGACCTCCTGCAGTTTTGAATCTATTAAAGTAGTATAGAGAATTGAACTAACTGTTTATAAGTTTGTACTCAAGAAAACGTTTTCTTTTTTTTTTTCTGGATTGAAAAATAGGTTGAAGAAAAAAAAATGTATTTATAAAAGAGTTGGCATTTACAATCCACATTTTGTATGAACAAGAAGACAACTGGATTTTACAAATGGAGATAAAATCGTCACGTATACAATTAATTTTTTATACAAATAAAATAGAATTTTGGTTTTTGCATGAAAATAAAATTAATCAACTCTCAGAAGCTGTTGCTTTCAAATGCATGGACTTTTGAAGAAAATGAAAAGTGTAAATCACTGTCACGAGAGAAAAAGACGGAGAGAAGAAGAAGAAGAAGAAGAAGAAGAAGAAGAAGAAGAAGAAGAAGAAGAAGAAGAAGAAGAAGAAGAAGAAGAAGAAGAAGAAGAAGAAGAAGAAGAAGAAGATGACGACAACGAAGAAGAAGAAGATATAGATAGGGAGAGAGAAAGAGAGAGAGAGAGAGAGAGAAGCTACGGAGTGAATAATTGATAAAATGGAGACAGAAATTGTTAAGCGGAAAACGCATTAGGTTTAAAACGTATGATTTAAATTTTAGATATAATACATTCAAAATTGTTTAACTATTGAATTACCCCACGTTCTTAGAATAACCAAGATCCGGGTTCATTGATAATTTGGAAATAAAATGCTGCACGAATTACTATACTTTTTTTCTCTTGAGCCCTTGGACTGTGAGTGACCGAGATTACAACGTCTCCTCTGTAATGGATGCAGACATATTGAAGTGTTCGGGGGTTTGCTATTTTGAGTGGAGAAGACAAGTCGATTACATCGGACTCCAGCACTTAATTGGTTCCTTAATTCATCGACCTCGAATGGATGAAAGGCAAAGTGGAACCCGACGGGATTTGAATTCAGAACGTGAGAACTGGAAAAAATGCCGCTAAGTATTTTGTCCTATGTGCTAACGATTCTACCAGCTGACCACCTTACATGAAATTTTATCAAATGTAAATTCTGAAGCTGACTTAGATCGTTTACACTTTTATAAAGATTAAAAAAAAACATTCATTTCAAAGATATTTCTGGTATACATATAATATGGAAAGAAGCATAATTTATGAAGCGAAAGAGACACTTTTGTATTATTATTTGTATTGATAAAAGGCGGTGAGTTGGCAGAAATGTTAGCATGCCGAGCGAAATTATTAGCCGTATTTCGTCTGTTCTGAGTTCAAATTCCGCCGAGGTCGACTTTGCCTTTCATCCTTTCGAGGTCGATAAATTGAGTGCCGGTTGCGAATTGGGGTCGATCTAATCGACTGGCCCCCTCCTCAAAAATTTCGGGCCTAGTGCCTTGAGTAGAAAAGATTATTTGTATTGATAAAAAAGCAGCGAGCTCGCAGAGTTTTTATCATGCCGGAGAAAATGATTAACCGCATTTATGCGTCTTTAAGCTCTGGATTCAAATTCTGCCGAAGTTGATTTTGCCTTTAATTTTTTCAGGACGATTAGTCAAGCACTGGTTTCGAGGAAATCGACCATTTCCATCCCCAAAATTTCAGGCATGATGCTTATAATAGAAAGGAATATTTTCAGTTGTGAACTGGCAGAATAATTAGCACACTGGACAAAATGCTAAGAAGTAGCAGTTCTTCTAGCTAGAGAGTTCAAATGCTGCCAAGGTGAGCTTTCCATTTCATCTTTTCGATGTCGATAAAATAATAAAATAAGAACCAGTTGAATCATGAGTTCGATGTAGTCAACATATCCACGCTCTAAAACTGCTGACATTGTGCCAAATTTTAAAACCATTTAGGTGAGCTGGCAAATTGCTAAGAGGGTCTCGGATTAAATGCCTAGCAACATTTCTTTCGGCTTTTTCGATTTTGCATATCATCCTTCCGGTCTCAATAAAAGAGCTCCCTGTTGTGCACTGCGATCGATGCAATTAAACAACCCCACCAACAGCCTTCCACAAAATGTCAGTCCTTTTGCCCGAAGGTGAAATAACTATTTGTATTGATAAAACTACAAGTTTAACAACTAATCACAATCCACGATGTAAAACAATCGTTTCTATGTTCTGAAAAACCGTTGCACCTGTGAAAAACCTGTCACAATGATGCATGGCACCTGCAAATCAGAGATTACACATCACTGATCACTTTTATGTAGAAGGCTCTATGCATCCTCCTCGGGAAACCATCTTGGAAATGGTTTAAAGTCATAAGATATAATACAGAATAAAAAAATGTTAGAAGTTTCTAAAAATCAAAATTTAAAGCAATTGAAATAAGGGTATTCATCGCTTCCTAATACTTAATGATTCACAATTGGTTTATGTGAATTTACTTCTAATTACAGAAATATTTCCATAGATGGTGTAGATATCCGTTTAAAGTTCATTGGACCGGAGGCTAAAATTTTCACAACACACTAATGCATACGTACGAATATATGTATGTATGTATGTGTATGAGTGAGTGTGTGCCTGTGCATGTGTAGTGAGAACAAGAGACGAAGAGGGAGGAGAGACTGGCAGGCACAATTACCCCTCTTTCCCATACATAAATATATGCATTCATAATACACTTATCAATCAATCAATCAATCAATTAATCAATCAATCAATCAATCAATCTATCTATCTATCTATCTATCTATCTATCTATCTATCTATCTATCTATCTATCTATCTATCTATCTATCTATCTATCTATTTATCTATCTATCTATCTATCTATCTATCTATCTATATGTCTATCTATCTATCTATCTATCTCTGTGCATGCAAGTATGCATGTATGTCGGTCTGTATGTAAGTATGTATGTGTACGTGTATGTATATATATATATGTGTCTATATGTGAGATCAATGCGCACACAGCTAGTAAACAATAACAGGAGACACTAAAACATACAACTTCCACCAAAAATAAGTATCTGTATATATACATATATATATGTGTGTGTATATGTGTGTGTGTATATATATGTATGTATATATGTATATGTACACACACACACACACACACACAATATATATATATATATATATATATATATATATATATATATATATATATATATATATATTATGTATGTGTGTTTTGCATGGTCAGATGGATACACATATACATACATCTATACAAACATAGATAGCAAAGCTTACATACGACGAAATATGATTCACATACATGCATAATTAATAGGGATTCAACTACACAAAAATACACAGATGCGCGCTAACAACATTAGCAAAACGCACACATATAATACATTTTCACACATACACAAGCACTTATACACGAACATATATACACACGTATACGATATATTAGTCATTGCCACTATACAAGCTTCATTAGGGAGGTTGTCTTACCATGACCTCTAGTTTTTGTACATCCAACAGTGGGACCTTTCCCCATCTACCATCTCTATGACATGATTAGCCACCTGTTCCACCCCACCTTACACCGATTTACTGGCGGCATTCCGCTACACCAGACCGCCGCCGCTTCCACCGCCCATCTTAAAGAACGTAATTTCAAACGATCCCGACGCTGCGCTGTCCTCCATTCCGCTGATTGTCTTTTATGACGCACAGACAAATGCAACTATGTCTGCCCTCTTCTATGAATGTATGTATGTATGTATGTTGTTTATGTATGCAGCATGTATGTATGCGTGCATATGTATATGTATGTATATCTGTATGTGTATGTATGCATGTATGTGTGAATGTGCATGTATATGCATCTATCATCTATCTATCTATCTATCTATCTATCTATCTATCTATCTATCTATCTATCTATCTATCTATCTATCTATTTACCTATCTATCTATCTCACACTCACTCTCTGTATATATATATATATATATATATATATATATATATACATATAGATAAATAAATAGATAGATATAGAGATGATACATAAATAGACAACACACACATATATATATATATGCGTGTGTATGTGTATGTAAGAGCGTTCATCTCTATACAGAGAAACGAACACACACATGTACACCTATATAATACACATATATATACATATATATACATATATTCTTATGTATACATATGTATTAAGTGAATACATACACATATATATGTATGTATATATATATATATATATATATATATATATATATATATAAACATAGGATTAAATATATATATATATATGTATGTATATATCAATGTATGTATATCTATATATATACACACTCATATATATTCATACCCGAGCACACACACATGCACGTGCATACACACACAACACATATATATGTGCGTGTATATATATAAGCAAAGAATCATACAGTTGGATGGCTTAGATGACTCCTCCCCATCTTGCAGGTATGGAGGAGAGGGAGAAGTAATATTGTAATCTCCACCATCGCAATAAATCAAAAGATATGCATCTGTGGTGGTGTGGAGAATGTATTAAACTCTATATGTGTTTGTGTACGCCTGAATTTACGTGTATATATATATATATATATACTTACATACATACACACATATATATATATTCATACATACATACACACACACATATATATGTATGTATGTATGTATAAATGATGAAATGCAGGTTAAAAAATACATATAAGCAATAGTGTGATCTATATATGCATATACGCATGTATTTATGTGCGCATATATCAATATGTGTGTATGTATACGTACGTTAATATGTGTGGGTATGACGTGATTTTCGAAATGAATTATATTGTCAGCTATGTCGATACAATTGCCTATAATATATGTACATTGGCCAAGTAATGGCACACGCTTAAAAAAATATTGTTTGCCAGAGGATGCCAATTAGAATTAAACACACACACATACACGCACAAACACACATACACATGCACGCACCCCCACATATGTATATATGTATATATACTTTTCCTAATGATTCTATCATGATGTTAGTTTCGATTTGTAACTATTTGTTCCATGCTGTTTACTCAAAAATGATTGACGTATTGATAAAAAAAGACATTCTTACAACGCCTACACTACAGCTTTTAATGACAATATCGGAACGTTTACTCTTAATGCTGTTATCAATTTAGACAGGCGTTTCCTACGGTACTTGGACCAAGTCAATTCAGTGACAGTTTTCGGTAACTGTTCTTGGCATTTATTGCTTGTCTTGCCAAAATTGGACACGTTGTCACAATATGGCTAGCTCTTCCCAGGTATTCCACAAACACATTCTTGCACGCTGTATGTATCTCTATATCTTTTAGCTCGTTAAAAGTATTGCATGTTGTCTTATAGTTAAGATTTGTTGCCATTGTTACTGTTTAACACTGTGTCCGTGTAGATGAAATCGCTAGCAGTCTCTCGGTGATCGCTAATGATTGCCCCCTAGGTTCTTGTGTGGCTTTGGAAGGTAATCTTGTGTCTACAAATCCGGTCGCAGACCGAGCACTGCTTTTGTTGCGAGAGAAGGCGTAGTGATGGTCCCCTCATTCTGATAACTGTTCGCTAATTTTAACTTTTAATGCCACGTTTGTGTCTATGAACGTCATTGTCGTCTCTACAAATCACACCGGGACCGTGCCTCTGTTATCTCCCTATCCGATGAGTTGTGATACCAGTCACAAGTATGTATATCTATATATCTATGTATATGTATATCTATATATATACACACTCATATATATTCATACTCGAGCGCACACACACACACACACATGCACGTGCATACACACACAACACATATATATATGTGCGTGTATATATATAACACAGAATCATACATATATATAATTTGCTTCATTAAATAAATAGATCTCATCAATAAATTTGTTCAGATTTCAGAGCCATGCAGCAGAGTGTATGCAACAATAGTCTTGTACTCTATTCAGTGTCTGTCTCATATCATGATCAGTATTACTCATTTCATATGTGCTGGAGTTTCTCACCAATGGTTTGATTCAGCGACAAATGTCTTACTATCCAGATAGTGGATATTCTCCACATAGACAAAGAATGTCTGAATAGAATCCCGCTTCATGAGTGCTTCTTTATGAATAATCATTGTTTTACGTTGATGTTATGATCAATGTTCTCATATGCGTCAGCAAATGTAACGGTAATTCAACTGAAAGTACATTAACTGTAGTATCATTTGTACAATGAAGTATAACTACCGGTAGAGTTGTGCAGTCCGCCACGTGGCTCACTAACTCGTTATTTATGCGGCATGAAATCTAGTTACCATCTGATATTCATTTACAGTGATGTCAAGTATAACAGTTTTCCATTTACAACTAAGCAAGGCTTCGAAGTGATATTTTCATTGGTTTATAACAGTATATCGTATCTTTAAATATTTGTACTGTCTTTAGATTGTATTAGGTCTGACATAAAAAAGAAATGCATGTAAGAGAACTGGGTCGTTCAATCTGAGAGGATAATGAGATTTTTACCTTCAACAATTGGCTCAGGTTTGTGCTCACACCAGTAAGCAGGAGTGCCGATATTGCAGTGTTTACATATTTTCCCATGTAAATGTTACCCCATCCTATCCTGACGATTTTTGTATTTGGTGTCAGTACAGAACAGCCCGAAACGAGATGATCTATTGTTTCGCCAAATGTGTCTCAGAATCTGTACCTGACCACACCTACAGCTTACACCACAATGCCAACAGCAGAAACTGCAGCAGCATCCCATCAATAACAAAAAAAAAACAGAGGCACGTGAGCCCTATTCAATGGGGAAAACCACGCGGGGGTATCTGTCAAACCAGCCCCCTCATTCCCACTCTCAAGCATACACTCACACAAGCACGTTCACACTATCACAGGCACACTCACATTCCTCGAGACAGACCACACAAACACTAGACACTATTCATCCCGTACTGAAGACAACGAAGAACCCCGCAAGGTAAAAAATAAAACAAAAAAGGGAATGGAAACAGAAAACAAAATAACCTACATTAACACCCGAAAACACAGAAACCCCCAGCACAACGAATATAGACAATGCACAAACAGCACCAGGATCATCATCCCACCACCATCACCACCACCCCAACCAAATCCACTAATGCACCCATAACCACATGTAGCCCCCGAAAGAAAGCTCATAGTCACAGTCACCAAAACGGAAACACCAAATTATGTGCTTGTGAGGAGAGCGAACAAAATTCGTTGGCCCAAAACGAACAAATGGAAAGAGAGGGTACAATATACGACACCAGCATCCTTAGGGTTCCGAATAATTTAATGTTAATTCACTTAGCCCTCATAGTATGCAAAGGAATTCTGAGGGACTTCCCACATGACGTGGGAAGGCCAAACGTCCGCGCCATGAAGACCCAGAAGGTAGGTTGTTGGTCCTGGGCGTGAGCGACAGTGAAGGTGATGCCTTTAGACTAGTCGCTGTTTACGCCACATGGGGGTGGAGCAGCCAGATTTCTTCAGACGTCTGGAGGTTTTCCTTGGGACGTCACGCTTTTTAATGTTAGTGGGTGACTGATGAAGTTAGAGCGCTTGCTCTTCCACTTACTATGGAAGGGACGTGTTCCGCTTGTCAGACGGTCCATCTGTTATCAATAGCCGCTGAGTGGAGGACTGGGAATGCCGTGCATAATGATGCACAGACATGCGCTGAGGCTGTGACATCTCCAGCGTTTCCTTAACGGTGAACAGGTGAGGGTAGAGAGGTGAGTACTGTCCCGTAATAAGTTTGTTAAAGGTGGGTGGATGTTGCGAAAATGACTCGCCTGAATATTCGCCTGCAAGCCGGAACAGTAATAGGGAAGAGGGGTGCCTACCCAGCATGCCTTTGGTAGTCGCAGTAACTAGGATGTGTGGGGTGCCTGTTTGGCCCTGAGTGGAACTCCCTCTTATTGGGGGAATTTTGTTGTTTTATTTTTGTTGCTCTTAATTGTATTTTTTGTTTTTGTTTTTATAGTTTACACGTTTTCTGGTTTTTTTTTTTAAATCCCACTTGTCCCTTGTTTTTTGTATTGTCTCTATATGTCTCTGTGTTCGGCCCTTGTGGCCAATAAAAAAGGATTATTATTATTATTATTATTATTGTTGTTGTTGTTGTTGTTGTTGTTGTTGTTGTTGTTGTTGTTTCTGCGTAAAAGACCTCCGGGTTTATTAGTATTTTAGAAGATTTTACTTGGAGTAAAGGAATTTTCTTCCTTCTTTCTTTTTGTTTGTGAAATTTAGTTAATAACGGGATGTTAAACATGGAGACATTCGACCCATTAAGTTCAGGTGGAAAACAAGACTTGTCTTGCACATCTTAAAATTTTGTAATTATGTAAACACTGTTTACTGCATCTCTAACAATTTAGAACAAAATTTATAAAATTTTTATAAAAACAATGACATTTTATCGAATAACCAAAGAAAAGCATTTATGACAATTAAACAAGGAGACAGTTATGATTGGAAATAATGAGACATTGAAAATTACATAGAAAAAAATACTTCGATTCCATAAATGGATATTTTGGAAAAACAATGAATTTTACCATTAAGTGAAACAAATGGCAATTATAATTATGAGAATTTCAACAACGATTGTAGTATCAACGTCACCAATGTAGTATACGCGTCACCAATTTATCGGACAAAGTCGCGCGCCAGAAGAAAAATTTGTATATGGGTTAGTTACCAGAAAGAACTCACAGTTTGAGAGAGTAATGTCTCAAGAAACTGTAGTTCCTTTCCCGAGAATTTCAATGATGTAATGAAGTTGACATTCCGTTGCTTCTTAAAAGAAAAAGAAAATGAAAAACGGAATTGATTTGTATATATGACTTAAAGGATAAAAGCGTAATAAGCATTAACTATTGTATGACGTACATTGATTACTGTAAAACAAATAAAAGTTTTGCTTGGTCATTAAAATCAAGTAGCAGGTGAAATGATAGAC
>NC_043001.1:79677656-79717656 GCF_006345805.1 Octopus sinensis | reverse complement strand
ATATGTATATAAATATATATTTTTTTTTACTTTTTACTTTGTTTCAGTCATTTGAGTGACACCATGCAAGACCACCGGCTTTAGTCGTAGAAATCGACCCCAGGACTTATTCTATGTAAGCCTAATACTTATCCTGTCGGTTTCTTGTGGCGAACCGCTAGCTTACGGGGTACATAAACACACCAACAGCGATTGTCAATTGTTGGTGCGGGGACAAACACAGACATAGAAATATATACATTCATATTTATATACGACGGGCTTCTTTCAGTTTCCGTCTACCAAATCTACTCACATGGATTTGGTCGGTCCGAAGCTATAGCAGGAGACTCTTGCCCAAGTCCAGTCCCACCGCGTGACACTCTTGGCAGCTGTCTTCTATTATAGCCACGGGCCGACCAAAGCCTTGTCAGTGGATTTGGTAGACGGAAACTGAAAGAAGCCCGTCGTATATATATATATATATATATACTATATATACGTATATGTACGTATATATATATTTATATGTGTGCCACTTTGTGTCTGTGTTTTGACCCCACACTCGCTTGACAACTGATGCTGGTGTGTTTATCTCATCGAAACCTAGCAGTTCGGCAAAGTAGGCCGATAGAATAAGTACTAGGCTTACAAAGAAAAAGTCCTGGGGTCGATTAGTTCGACTAAAGAGTGTATACACACACACACACACACACACACACACACACACACATATATATATATATATATATATTACAAACCCCGTACTGGACGGCACTGCACCGTACGAGTGTCCCATCTTCTCCATCGAGGATACGAACCCAATATTGTAATAGCTTGGGATTCAAGGGACCCCAATTTCTTAATGCCTTACCACAGAACATCTGGGATGTGCGAGGGGTAGACATGGTAGTCTTCAAAAACGTCTAGACAGTTTTTTATCTGCGATACCGGATGAACCCACCTCGCGGTAGGAGGCACAAAGAAAAGCAGCAACATCCGTTTTGCTACTTCACCAAAATTAATACTGGAAAAATCCCCGGGTACACTATATATATATGTATACATAGATATATAAGCGTAGGCGTAGCTGTGTGGTAAGAAGTTTCTTTCAAAATCGTATCATATAAGAAGTCAGTATACATATTCTTCAGAATAAAGCGAGTACAGTGCAGGAATAAGAAATTTATGGCATGAACTTCAATCCCATAAAGCTGTTTCTGCTATCAGATACAATGCATTCAAAGGCGGAATGCTGCGCTTTTCAAAGCATTAGAAATAAAGAGCGCTAAATTTTTGAGGCTCCGATGAAGATAAGGGTCCTGAGTTATCGTTTCACCGGAAACATGAATAACATAGGCCTCCTCCACAACGACGAGCTTGGGAATACATGACACCAGGAAGAAGAAGAAGAACAACAACAACAACAGCAACAACAACCACAAAAATTACTACGACGCTCTTCCGTCTTCACTAAGAACCGAAACAGACGTGAAGGTCTTAACTAGACTTAAAGCATTTCTACTTATAACATTGATGCCGTAAACGTCGCTTCATCAATCACCATTACAACCATCACCACATCCATTATTACTACTACTGCTGCTGCTTCTCTGTATCACCATCGTCCTTCCATTACTATTATTGAGTCTACAACAACAACTACTACTACTACTACTACTACTACTACTACTACTACTACTACTACTACTACTACCACCACCGTCGTGGGATACTGGTTAACTATGAAGTCAGCGAGGTGTAGGCTTAACCTGCGAAGATTGATGAATACCGTATAAATGATGATTTTAGTAAATGTGGCTAATTTATGATGTTGGAATTGGTAGGTTTGACACATTTGTTTTAAATTGTTAATATAATATATATATATATATAATATATATATATATATATGTGTGTGTGTGTGTATGTATAAATGTATGCATGTATGTATGTATGTGCGTATGTATGGAAGTAAATATGAATCTGTCCCTCTCCATTATCTCCCTTTATTTCCGTCCTGTTGCCGCTCCCTTCTGTGTGTGTATGTGAATATGTATATATATATATACGCACATATAGATATACATTATTAGACAAATCAAGCTTCTCTCAATAGATAACTGTATATTTGTTCAAAACCGGTTGTTTCCCCACTGACTGTTAGCAACACCTTTCTGCCTATCTGCACACATTCTGTTAAAATAAATCGGATCTGCATGGTCGAAAAGAAACGGCGGCAATTAACGTGTAGCGGTAAAATTTCTGCTATCCCAAATTATTAGGCAGGTGCCCAATTTAAGTGTCATTATGGATCTGAATTGAGAAGTTTACTATCGTGTCAGAGCTTGGAAAAGGAAAAACAACCATAGAAATATGAAAAAATACTGGGAAGAGATCATCGAACAGTGAAGAAATTTTTGCAGTCTCTTATTTCTGTCCAGTCGCGGATAGATAAGGATAAGTCGAAGGATGCTTCGAATCGTAGTTTGTCACGTGTGAAAAGTGAAGTTGTGCGGAACTCATGTCTGACAAGAGGAGAAGTCTTCAAACGTTGTGGCAGGAAAGACATATCGAAATCTACCAGGCGTCGTCTTTTGAAGCAGGTAGCCAGGAAGGCTAAACCTGTTGCAAGGCTCCCTCTGAAGGCTGTACATAAGAAGAAGAGACTAAAATAGGCGGAAGAATGCATGAAGGTAGATTTATCAACAGTTCTGTTCACTGAAGAATGCCGTGCTACTCTTGATGGACCAGATGGCTGGAGTAAAGGTTGGGTATCAATCAGAGGGAACCGTTCTCATAGTCTGAGACACCAACAGGGGTGAGTTGGGGTCATGTTTAAGGCTGGCATCGTTGTGGTATGATGGTCAGGCAATGAAAATCCCAGGTTGCATTAAGATGACATCGATAAAGTATGTTATCTCCCCAAAGGAGAATTTCCAACCGTGGTTCAAAAAGCAAACTCTTTCATTCAAGATAAAGCTACTCTTTATGCAAGAAAATGCCCCGTCTCATGCAGCGAAGAATTCTAAGGAATACCTGCAGCAAATAGGCTTCTATGAAGGTCGTTTGATGGAGTGGCCACCTTGTTCCCTTGACTTAAACCCGATCGATAACCTGTGGAGTGTCCTGAATAGGCGCGTTTACCAAGATGGACGGCAATTTTCAAGTAAAGTTGCCCCCTGGGATGCAATTGTAAATGCTGCTCAAAGCATGACACAAGAGGATATCATCACCTTCACAAATTCAATGGATCAGCGAGTAAGGAAGGTTACTGCACGTGGAGGATCAATGATCAAACATTAGGAGCTGTATGACATCATAATCCCATGATTATTTTGTTTCCCAACGTATTATTATGTTCATCATTAAATCGTTTATGAATACCTTTTTGCTAGAACTTTACAGTTGAATTAAATATTTGTTCTGGCACACTTATTATACTTGCCTAATAATTTGTGACGGTGAAAATGTTGCCCAATCTCAAAGATGGCTGTCATCTGTTGGTGTCTGCGCAGGTCCGATTCATTTCAACAGAATGTGTGCAGAATGTGCCAAGAGTCAATGGAAAAACAACTGGTTTTGAACGATTATACGCTTATTTATTAAGAGATGGTTGATGTGCCTATTAATGTGGCACGTATGTATATATATATGATGAAATATATGTATATATATGCGTATATATATACATATGTATATATATGTATATATATACATATATATGTATATATATATGTATATATATATATTTATATACATACATAAATATATATATGTATATATATATATATGTATATATATATATATATATATATATATATATATATATAATATATATATATATATATATATATATATATATATACATACGTACATACATAACATATATTTCATCATATATATATACACACTACTGTCGACAAAAATGTGAAATTGCGGTGGGAACCCGAGCTGCCCCAGTAATCGCGAACTTATTATGGGTTACCTAGAACTTAGATTATACCAATCATCGCTACAAAAATAAGGCACCTCACTTCATTGCTATTTAAAGGAGAACTGCGACAGCTATTTAGATAATTTCTTTATACTTTGGAAAGCTAGCATGGACCAACTCCTCCATTTCAAAATAATGCTCAACAGTATCAACAACAACATACAATTTACGATGGAACACAGCAATAAACAACTCCCTTTTCTTGACATCCTAATTAAAATAGTCAAGAACCACACCGAAACAATACCTATTATTCATCTCATGCCACCCCAACACAAAAATTAATGTACCTTATAATCTACCATAGTTTCGGACACAAATACTCGTGAACGAAGACTCTGTGAACTCAAATCAATACTAATCAAGAAACATTACCCAACATCATTAATAAATGATAGGTTTAAACGAGCAAAGGAAATAGACATACGAACATTAGGGGAAGCCAATCGAAATACTACACCATACTTCAAAATACTCCCATACATCTCCACACATAGCGCTAGAAACAATGAAGCCTTTGACATTATCATCCAAAATCTACCCATTCTCACAGGAGATAAAGCATTGAACAAAATGTTAGGCTCATACAAAATTATCAACAGCAAAATGCAACCGAAATCATTAAAAAGTCCAACGCACGACTATATCTATTAACAACGGAACCAAAAGGGAAAAACTGCGGTCGGTTTAACTGTGGCATATGCCCCCACCTTTTGGAGGGTACAGAGTTCCACTTTAAACAAGGTGAAATATTTGAGATTAAATCAAATTTCACCTGTGCCTCGGAAAACCTAATCTATGTCATAACCTGTTTAGGGCGTGGTAATCAATATATTGCGGAAACAGGAATATCACCTCGTCGAAGAACCACTCTTCACAAAGAACAAATCCGCCACCCATAATACAGACATATACAGGTCAGTGAACACATAGATAGGTGTGCTAGGAACCTTAATCCTAATTTCCTAATTTTCTCCTTCTATCAATGTTCACAGAATACCTCAGTACAGCAAAGAAGGAATAAAGAAACAACTTTCATCAATAAATATCATCCACAACTTACAGAATACTACTAATCTTACAAATAATGCCAATAACACCCATACATTCCATTATACAATTCATATTACAGTATTATATCGACCCTAATTGCACTACTTTCAGAACTACTTACCTTCCTTACACAATATTTTTACACAGGGACTACTAGACCCGACACCGTTTAATAATCGGTGCGCATTCAAAGCCTGTGAACAGCACTGACGATAACGGTTTGACTGTGTATCTCTTTAACAATTCAAAATAACGAATTTAATTCCTCTTAATTTTACCACAGTTCATCTAATTGTATTTATTTATCGCTACTTTTCATAAAAAAGCCTTTATTTTTTTGACATTCAATGTGCATTTTCGCTTTATTTCTTCTTACTTTACCCATATCTTTTCCATGTGTAGTTACTATTTTCTTTTTGAAACATATTTCTATTATATGTACACACACACACACACACACACATATATATGTATATATATACACATATATATATATACAGAGAGAGAGAGAGAGAGAGAGAGAGAGTGGGGATATATATATATATATATATATCACCATGATCACCATGATCGACCAGGCTATCAGATGTTGCTACACATCGCTGGTGACAATGCGCTTTGCATTGTTTTAGCCTTCAAATGACGCCACCCCGCTGGCTAAGCGAGCAGACCAATATATATATATATATATATATATATATATATATATATATATAGAGAGAGAGAGAGAGAGAGAGAGAAAGATAGATAGATAGATAGATTGATAGATAGAGAGTTAGATCGACAGAGAGAGAGAGAGAGAGAAAGAGAGAGAGAGACACGCATATAGATAGACAGATAATATATAATACATACATTTTTATATAACATACATATAAATAAATATAGATCGATAGGTGGATAGAGAGAAAAATTGAGGGAGAGAGATACATACATACTTATTAACTAATTACGCATGCATAGAGTGACTAAGAGAGAGCATGTGTGTGCACTTCATTGACACCAGTAGATACTCAACGAGTTAACAATTGGTTTACCTCATTGGAAAACTCAGCAAAATTGTTTTACGACAACAAAACCGTATTCTGCATTTAATAAAGAACTATCACTAGCGCTGTAAGCTGGCAGAATTGTTAGCGCACCGGGAGAAATGCTTCGCAGCACATTTTTTGGTAAGTTTCTGAACTCCACGGTGGTAGACTTTGCCTTTCATGTTTTCAGAGTCGATAAAATAAGTACCAGTTAAGCTGGAGTCGAGGTAATCGACTTAACCACAACTCCAAAATTACTGGCATTGTTTCAAAATTTGAAGCCAATATATAACAATCTCACGGATAATATTCGGCCATATTATGTCTTTTTTATAACCAACGTGTTATCAATATCTTTGCGATCTAAATTTGCATTATGGTTATTATACGAATGGCGTGTTCATCGAAATTTTACTATTATAAATGAGTTCCTGAAACGATGATCCATAATGGTTAACATATGCAGTATCCAGCAAGCAAAAACAATGAAATATCTATCTAGAAAGTACTATGCATCACTGACCCCGAGATAAGAACTTTATTACTTTAAGTATCAAAATAACAATTCCTACAGTGAATCCACCTATTTGACTGGATGTATGCATCATTTGGTGATCGAAGATTAAACCGATTTAAACTCTGTCTACATATAAAATTGTAAATTTAGAACCTAGAGAAGAAGTTAATAATCTGGAAAATGCTAAATTATTTTTAACATCATCTAATCTCCAGCCTCATCATGTTTAAATAAAGAACTGCATGGCTAGTGGTACGTCTATTAATTGTTCTTGTAGAAATTGCTACCATGTACAATAAACGTTATTACTTAGCTTCAATTTGGTTATAATAACAAAGATAAACACCTTGATTGGGTGCTGCTCAAGCATCGAATGGTTCAGAAGTTAGAATCCATGACCAACTTAACCGCCTAACGACTTTTTTTCTTACTCTTCATCTTGTTACTAGATGTAGTTACTCGTTACAGCTTGGCTAGTGTCAGCGTATTTCATAGTATTGCCGATTTACATATTTGTTGTTAACCAAGTATACCGTGATCAAACTGTGTAATGTGAATTTGAACAATTAATGAAATACATTGGATATTGTAAATAAATTTTGTGGTGATCTTTTTTATTAGCTTAATGGTAACCCATTTACCCATTGTGTTAAACATTGTGGATCGTCATTACAAGAGCCGATCAGTAGTAGTAAAAGTTTGACAGTCATTCATGTAATAGCTAAAAGGAAATTCCTGAGCATTAAAACACTAGACTACATAGTGCTTCTGCAAAAGGCGCAGTAAGTTTGAACATTATCCGTGCCGCAGTTATATATTTTATCAAATTTTGGCAGACGGCTACCTATATTGACGGGGATGGTACAAGTCAGTTACACCATCCTGAGTATTCAGGTAGTATCTGCTTGATCGATCCCGAAAGAATAAAAGGCAAAGTCGGTCGCAGTGGAATTTGAACTCAGAATGTAAAGCCGGAAGGGGTGTTGCTCAGCATTTTGTTCAGTCTCCGTCTTAGAGTAGTAATATATTATTAAATCACAAAACATGGTTCTGATTTTGCTATGAAATTTTTTTGGAACGAAAAGCAGCAACCATTTTGGTTCAGAATCAGGATGAGCAACCAAAGTCTGCTTCTGGGTTTTACAATGGAGTATTGCATTTTGTAGATCTGATAATATATAGTAGAAGATACAAAAGTGTAATTGAAAAAGATTTTTCTCTCTTGACACGTTTACCTTCAGGGACAAAGAGCAACATTTGTCATACGATAGATGCGATATATACCTTATAAATGAAACAGCTAGCTGGTGAAAGCGGTGACAGATTTTTACTAGATTTTTTTTGCGAATATGGCTGTTAGAATAGTAGATTTCATCGATTTGTTTTCTTTATAAAGTGTTTTAGTATTAGTTTTAAGGAATGAGAGTTCTGCTGATAGTGCTAGAATTTATTGTTGAAATCAACGTATTTCATTGCACGAGTGGGAACAGTTAAATGTATACTATTCCAGAAATTAGATTGCTATGAAAATATAAAATAAACCACAAATCAATCAAGGAGAAACTATTGCAAAATTAAAAAGAAAATAATCAGTATTCCCTAAGTGTGATTGCAAGAAAAAGAGGAAAATAGAAATGTTTAAATAAAGAAATAATAGAAGAAAAATGTAATGAAAGAAAAAAATAAATTACATGCAAACACAGCACACATGAGCAAAACTCCGGAAGAGAGCTAAACAAGGGAGATAAATGATATGGGTGTGAAAGTGTGCAAGAAAGAAAAGTAGAGAAGCAGCCCAATGTAAAGAGAAAGCATTCAACGTACGTTATGGAAATCATTTATAATCGACATATACAAACGAACTTGTGCTGTATCTATAGAGTGAGGAAAATAGGTACGTATGTATGTGTGTATGTATGTATGTATGTATGCATGTATGTATGAGTACTTGTGTATATATATATATATATGACTATATGTATATATATATATGTATGTGTATACATTTACTTGCGGGGGTGTATATCAATAAGCATTGACGTGTGCGTGTGTGCATATATATATATATATATATATATATATACACACATAAACACACACACACACTCATGTATATATATATATACGTGTGTATATATATATACACATATATATATACATACATACATATATACATATTTCTAGATATATATACTTGCGTCCATATATATTTATATATATTCATATATATATGCATGGATACATATGTGTGTGTGTGTTTGTATGTGAGTGTGTATGTGTATATGTGTGTGTGTTTGTCTATCAGCCAATCTTGAGTAGAGAAGATACAGCAAAAACAAATATTCTTATAAAAAACAAAAGAAACAGAAGTAAACAAGGGAGATAAATGATGGAAACGCTTTCAAAATACAAAACACCATTTATAACAATACCGCTAGAGGAAAGTAAGCAATTACACACACACACACACACACACAGGTCTGTTTGTATAATATATACATTTATGTGTATGCGTTGGTGAAACCGAGTGCTTATACATGTTTAAAGTATACTCACATACGTACATGAACATTTATTTATGCGCTCACACACACAAGCACGTACACACACACATACATTTTCATGTATATTTATATAAGCGTGTTTGATTATAAGTATGAATCTATGTGTGAATGTATGTATGTAAATATGTATTATATGTGTGTGTGGTGTACAAGTATGTATAAAATACTAGTGGCAGAAAGATGTGCTTGAGTGTATCACTGCATGTTTATATATACATATATATATGTATATATATATATATTTATATATTATATATATTATATAATATTATATATATATATCTAATATATATATATATATAAACTTCTTGCGATAAATAATTCAGCTGTGGCAACGAGGTATTGTCAAATTCGTTTTACTTCAATCTATCATAAATGTACTTAGCTCTCTCTTTTTTTTTCATTTTTCCGTCTGTCTGTTTGACCGATCCTCTCTCACCCTAAGTGTGTGTGGTGAGAATTGTGTTCAGAAGTTTTTCTCAATTGTACCAAGTTCAATCCCATTGCAATTCAACGAGTCCTGCTACAGACCCGTTCGAACCAAACACTTGAAATTTGGCTTAGTAGACATCAAGAAACTAAACAAACAAATGAAATTGATACGTGTTATAAATTCGCTGACTCGAAGCAATTCCAACTATTCAACCCTTGCCATCCCCCTTCAAAAAGAAAACATTGAAATAAATCACCCTTCTATTTAGTGAAAAGGATTTGCAGAATAATGTTTGATGCAACTATCCTCCCTTGCTAATAGATGATGGGATAGAATGTTCGACGAGAATTGATATCGAAATACCAAGGCATATAAAACGAAATACTACCCTCGATGTAAAAATACTACTCTATAGTTCTATTCACCACCCCAGAAACAACAGGGCTACAACACTATTGTTCAAAATTTGCCTACGCTCACTAGGGGTTCTAAGATGAATCATATTCCACAAACATTCACAACAGTAAAAAAAAAGCAAAAAACAAATACAAAACAAAATCACTAAAAAGAATACTGAAAAATGCAAAAATATACCCAACAACAAAGGAACCAAGAATTAAGAAATGTGAGTGAACTGAATGAGGAACACGTCCCATCCTACTGGTGAGTTGGAAATTCCACGTATAACAAAAACACAGATTCATAATTAGAAAACCTAACCTATGTGATCGTTTGCTCGGGTTATCGACACAGCTATATAGGGCAAACAGAATTGCCTCTCAGACGGAGAACAACATTTCATATGTATATACATATACATATATGTGTGTGTGTATATACGCATCCATCCATCTATCTATATATCTATTTATCTATACATACATATATATATATAAATATATATTTTGAGGAGAAAGATAGAGAGGGGAAATAGAGAGATAGACAAAAATATATACACATATATCTATATATATATCTATATATATATATATGATTTCATGCCGACGCACGAAACTCCCGGGACTTGAGTTGCTCTGAAATTCTGCTAATTATGTTTTGAGTTCTATTTTCCTCTTTCTACATACATACCTACATTCCCTGCATACATAGATGGTAATTTTTAAAATTAATTAAAAAGTAATACATCTTATGCACATACATATACAAATATGTACGTATAGAAATTCAAAAGTACACATACGTATGTCTATGTGTACATACATGCATAAAATTATGTATGCGGGTTGATTCACTTAGCGCTTAAAGATGACAAATGAATGTTTCTTATAACTAGATTTGTAGGTTAAACAACCCACTCGAAAACTAAATTAGGTTTAGCACACCAACATATTTGAGATTTTCTTGGCCTCGGAACAAAATATGTGAGTTCTTTCTTACCCTAGTTTTGCTCATTTATTGAAAAACAACACTACAAATTAATGGAATTTGATAGTACAGAATTATGTTTATAACTTAATCCACTTTCCGTAAATCATTGGCTTTCGCCAGTGTCATACTAATTTATGGATCTCATAGCAAGATCCTTATGAACGAATAGCAGTTCATTTTGTTTTCGATAGCAATTCACGCGTTTAAAAGATAATGTCTTAAATAAATCAATCAACGTTTCCTTCTGATCCTACGACAGTACTAAGCTCTGTGAAATCATTCTACAGCGACCCTTTTTCCTTGAAGCTAGATGAGATCGTTCCCACTTTCAATGTCACCAAATCATTCGTCACTAAAATTGCATCCACCCCATGCCCCTGCACTAACCTCTTCACCCAGTTGTTCTTCTTTCTCCTGAGAACATCAGCTATTTGTAATTCACTCCTTGTTCATTCTCTTCCTGTAGCTGTCAGCTTAAAGTTGTTCAAGAAAATAATAAACCACGTCATTATTACATATTCTGGTGAAACTTCGAAGGTCATGAGCACATGAAATTTTTTCCAACACAACTCACCACAAAATAAAATAGCAAGAAATTTTATTATTGCCTCTTTGCAATTAGATATCGGGCTACCAAACTTATTAAATTGAATATGTCAGTTGTTATTTCGTTGAAGCTACCGAGGTGATATCATATAGATCACTGGATTTAATAACCGAAATTAATCTATTTGATACGTACACCTTTTATCTCTTACTTGTTCAGTCATTAGATAGCGGCCATGCTGGGATGCCACTTTGACGAATTTTAGTCGAATGAATAGAATCAATCTAAGTTCACCTCTGTCTTTTTCTTTTAAGCAAGGTACTTATTCTACTTATTCTATCGTGCTCTTTATCTCGAACTGCTAAGTTACGTCTCCGTAACTTAGCGGTTCGGAAGTTACGTCCAACACCGGTTGTAAAGTGATGGTGGGGTACAAACACAGGCACAGACTCACACAAACACACACACACAAACAGACGCATGCACGCACATGCACACATATATACTTAGATATATGACGTTCTTCTTTCAATTTCCGTCTACGAAATCCATTCGGCCTGAGGCTATAATAGGAAGCACTTGCCTAATGTTCCACGCAGTGGGACTGAAGCCGCCAGGAATATGTGGATGGGAAGCAAACTGTTAATCGCCTGCAGTGTGCGAAGTTAATCTCTAAGTGGTGACTTCTAGTGCTAGAAATAACTGCTTAAATTTTATTATATTCCGAACGATAGTTATCATTCACAATCGAGTATGACTTAGTAGCATAGACCTTGTTTTTACTAATAAATTTACGTTTCTATATTGTCGTGAACAAACACAGACCCTTTCACTATTGACTCGGAAGAACAAAAAAATGTTACAGAAAGATAGAGATGGAGAAAGAAAGAGAGAGAGAGAGAGAGAGAGAGCTATATTAACTCTGAACTGGTAATTTTTCATCTTCCATAAAATGTTACTCTGCCCTCGAGGGGATATGAACTCAAAATGTAGAGATCCGGAATAAATATCTTAACGCCTTCTATCCGATACCCTAGACAACTACTTATTAACCACCCAACAAACCACATACTCGAGACACCATACATCACTATACACTAAAAGATGACACCTCAAGCTATGTAGGTACCCGACCACAGTTAGTATTTAGGCTGCTCGCTTCCATAGGGGTAATACTGCATACCCATACAATCAATGGTCACTACAAAACGGAGGCCATAGTATATAAGGCACATGTCGACTTCACACTTCTTGGATTTTCTGAAAAAGACTCATGCACTACCCTTTTATGTCTTTGGTAATGTAAAAAAGTATAAATGCCTTGGAACTTAGTGCTGGGTTATAAGTTACAGAGAATACAAAACATCCAGCTAAACGAATCACCGTTCAGTTACAGAGTTAACCTACTAGCTATTGTTACAACTCGTTTGGAATTTTATTTACAGTCTATTTATTACTTCCAGACAGAAGGTGAATTATTAAGAGGAGAAAACAAAATAGGTCCAGGATAAGTAAATGAATATGTAAAATCGACTGTTGTATATGTTATTTTATTGAGTAAAAGATGAAAACACCGTGAAATTTGATTGTCAGTTGTAAATAATTTAAAGCTGTTAAAACGGCATAAACATAGTTGAAAAGAATTGCTCTTAATAATAATGTTGATAATGATGATGATGTTGATGATTACTGATGATGGTGGTGCTGGTGTTCGTAGTTATGAACAGGATGATAGATGTAGTGATAAGAATGATAGTGATGATGATGATGATAACGACGACGACGACGACGATGATGATGATGATGATGATAATAATAATAATGATAATAATAATAATGATGATAATTATAATAATAATAATAATAATAATAATAATAATAATAATAATAATAATAATAATAATGAATATCCGGATGAAATACAAGCAGTGGCTCTCACGTCTTCTGTTCTTAGATGCTTGTGTGTGTTAACATGGATATAATTTTTTCTTGGTGTGAAAGATAGAATACAGCAAGTATTCTGCTCAATATTACAGAGTTGTTTGTTGTTTGTTTGATCTTCATCATCTGTGCATGTCCTTTGCTGGCTAACGATATGTGCATGTCTGATTTCGATCAGAAGCATCGTAGTCATATGTTAAGAGGAATTCTTTGGTTTGAATATTTCACCCCTGGAAAAAAGGGTGTTACGTTTATCGAACTTAAATAACCCTTACTTGCAAACCTTTAGCGCATGATAGGTTACTCGCCGTGAAGAAAAATCCAGCTAGGTTCCATTTATAAAGTCAAGCGCTGTTTGTCTTTATACAAGGGCAAATATGGTTGTGATGCACGTTCCTAGAAAAGTACCACGAAACAAAAAGTAGTGAACGATTTCTATATGTATTAAAACTGCTTGAGAAAAATTTAATGCTTTCTTCTATACTCAAGTAGGCAACACAGTACAAAATACAAACTACATTGATGCACCGATCTCTGATGACAACACAGGAGAAATTATCAAAGAGGCGAAAAACAACATGAAAACAGAAATGCAAAACATACTAAAGAAGAAATGAAGGGAAAAAATCACTCCATGGTAAAAAACCTGCAAGGCTTGATAGTAAAGTGAGCCTAAGTAAAAGACAGCAATGGCCCAAAAGCTCTGAACTAAAAGTAGAAACGGAAGGACTGATTCTCGCTGCACAAGACTACCAAAAATTTTAAAAGCAAAATAATGAAAACAGACCCCGAATTCGAATTAAGAACGTGCAAGCAGTACAATGAGACAATTGAACACATCATCTCTGGTTGTTATATCTTTGCCAAATCTGAATATATATATACAGATATGACCGAGTAAATAGTTATATCCACTGGGCAATATGCCAACACTGCAACATAAAAATTAACAAGTGGTATAAAGACGTGCCAAACAAGATACGAGACGACGACCCAGCCACAATCAATGGGACATGCCTGTTCAAACTGACAAAGAAATCAAAGTTAATCACCCAGACATAATAAACAATGATTGAAAGAAGAAAAAAAAAGAAGACATACTTACTGATCGCCATTGCAGTCTCTTATTACCAAAGTATTGCCCGAAATTGAATTATTCAAGATGTGGGGCATTAAGGGGAAAACAATACCAGTAATAATTGGAGCACTGGGCATGATAAAAATACTTATGAACAAAAACGTAGGAACTATACCTGGACCTTCAGCCTTACACACTGTCCCCAAAATAGCCCTGCTACGAACAGACTACATCCTACCTAAGACGCTATCAATTCAATAATACAACCCAAATAAAACAATTTATAAAACACACGGTACATAGTATACAAGAAATAATCCAATAAAATAAACATCTCCCATAGCATGTACTCTACAGGTCGGATACCCAATAGAAGATAATTCGCATTACAAACACAACACAGTATAAAAATTAACTGAACAAGATTCAATCCAAAGAGTACATCAAACAAACTAATACCATACAATACCGAGAAGAGTTTGCACTCTCCCAACAAAAAAAGAACACACAATGCTGTACACATCTCAAATTTGCTTGAATCTATCAGATGTCAAATAACAACAACAACAACAATACCAACGACATTTTTACTGGAGACACAAAGCCTGAAATTTTAGGGGAAGGACTAGTCGACTACCCCAGTGCGTAACTGGAACTTATTTCATCGACCCCGAAAGGATAAAAGGAAAAGGCAACCTCTGCTTAATTTTAACTCAGAATGTACAGATGGGTGAAACACCTATTTCTTTATTACCCACAAGGGGATAAACACAGAGGGGACAAACAAGGACAGACATAGGTATTAAGTCGATTACATCGATCCCAGTGCGTAACTGGTACTTAATTTATCGACCCCGAAAGGATGAAAGGCAAAGTCGACCTCGGTGGAATTTGAACTCAGAACGTAACGGCAGACGAAATACCGCTAAGCATTTCACCCGGCGTGCTAACGTTTCTGCCAGCTCGAAGCCTTAACAATGATTATAATAATAATCATTGTCCTAATTTTTGGCCTGGGCGAGTCGATTGCAGCGATCCTTGTGCTCAACTGATACTTATTGTGCTGACTCTGGAAGAATGTAAATGAAAGTCGCTGTCGGTGGAATTTGAACTGAGAACGTAAAGACAGACCAAATGCGGTTAAGCATTTTGTACGACGCGTTATTGATTCTCATAGTAACAGTAATAATATTGGCGGTAAGTCTATGGTGTATTTAAATAGTATGATGTGAATAGTTCTCAAATGATTACTCGGCCCCGAAAGATTGAATGACGAAGCTGACCTCTCTGAAATTTGAATTCAAAACATTAAGAGACGTAACTAAATATGAAAAGAAAAGAAAGCAAAAAAAAAAAAAAAACCTCATCAGTGGCAAAACATCAACCGTGTAACAATTCTGTAACCCATTATTCTAATAATAATAGCATTAATAACGACGACGACGACGACGATAATGATGGTAGTGTAGCTGGTGGTGGTACTGGTGATGTTAATGATGATGATGATGGTGTTGATGATGATTATAATAGAGGTGCTTATGATGTTACTGCTGATGGTTGATGATGATGATGATGATGTAGTGATGATGATGGTGATGTAGTGATGATCATGATGATGACGTCGACGACAACGACGACGACAATGATGATGACAACGATGATGTTGATGGTGCTGACGAGGGTGATTATGATGATAATGATTTATGACGATGGTGAAAATGACGATAGTGATGATGATGATGATGAGGAGGAGGAGGAGGAGGAGGATGATGATGATGATGACGAGGATGATGATGATGATGATGATGTTGATGATGATGATGATGATGATGTTGATGTTGATGTTGATGATGATGATGATGATGATTATGATGATGATGATGATGATGGTAGTGGTGGTGGTGGCAGCGGCGGTGGTGGTGATGATGATGATGCCGGCGCTGGTGAATGTGCCGAAACTGTAATCTCAGGTGTTTTGATTTAGATGTAGTCACCATTATTAAGAGTCCTATATCAGAAATCTGTTCAGGTGTGACGATATAACAACAACAAGAAGAAATATATTCAACGACATCAAGGTACGATAAGCTCAAACTCATTAATTATCCATCAATCACATTACAGCTCCTTCTCTCCAACCAGTCAGGCATTGACCTTGTTTCAATGTAAGAAACTAATATTGTTTGACTACACAGTAGCAGCAGACATTATTCAGATAAATGATCTTAAATAATCTCTTGAACATGACACTAGAGAAAAGAATCGAAACGTTAGAATCGTAGACATTTAGCTACGGCTATTTGGTTAGGTATCAACGCGTTCTAATTTTTCCTTCCCAGGAAAGTACCAGGCTAGAATTTAATCGGTTTAATCAGCTATAACTTGTCTCACATATTTGTGGCATTGCCTGTTTCAAATATCATCAGTCCCATCAAAGAGAGAGAGAAAAAAATCTGGTACGTATCGCAAAAAAAAGTTTCTCCGATGACGAAAAGCAATATTGATCTTATTTTCCCGTTCGGATCCTCCAGAATGTGTGGTAAGGAGGTTGCTTCGGAGCCACGGTAGTTCCGGGTTTAGTACCCCTGCGTGGCACCTTGAACAGCTTCTTGCCGACCAGAACCCTTTCAGTGGATTTGGCTGACGGATACTGAAAGAAACCAGTTGTATACACACACACACACACACACACACACACACACACCACACACACACACACAACACACACACACACACATACACACACACACACACAACACACACACACACACACACACATATATATATATATATATATATAATATATATATATATATATATATATATATATATATATATTCCCCTATCACCATTGACAGCCGGTGTCGATGTGCTTACGTCCCCATATCTTAAGTGTTCGACAAAATTGACCTATAGAATAAGTGCTAGGCTTATAAATTAGCCCTAGGGTCGTTTTGTTCGACTGAAAGCCTTCAAAGCGTTGCTCGATCATGACCGCAGTCAAAAGACTGAAACAAGTAAAAGAATAAAAGAATACCTTATTGTGTGCGTGCTTCTTGTGCCCCATGCTTTCTCATCTGTTTGGCAGACACCGGCATGCATCAGAAAATAATTTGTTTGTTGTTTTCTATAAACAAGCGGTCGTGCTCTTGTGAGATCGCGACTTTGTGATGTCTCAAAATTCCCTTATACCGGAGGAGTATCGCGTGTGTTATGAACGCAAATCATTGAAAAGGGAAGAGGTACTTCGATGATAAAAACCTCAATGGTAATGTATTCACGTTAGAATGATGCAGAACCTTTTGAGAATAAATAGATTTATTACTTTGTGTAGATAGATTATTGCTTGCATCAACAAGTATCAGCTAATACTATTTTTCCCAATCCCTAATCAATAAGAGCTCGTTCTCTTGTTTGGTTCATCGGTCAGGTGGGATTTCTTTGACAGTCACAATAACAACGAAACACAACGATGTCATGTGCGAAATCGCATTGCACGGTGAATCACATCTGTGATGAATACACATCATTATAAAGAAGGAGATACGCTCCGATAGGAAAAGTAACAGCGATCAAATCTTGACGTTCGAAACTGATTGAACGTATTAAGAATGATTAGATACGATATTATCACAAAATATCGTAAAAGGTGACAAACACCCTCAACACATGTTATACATTAACCACATAGGCAAACTTCCTTGCGTCAAGAATATAGTATGAAACGCGTATGAATATATGTGTGTGTGTATACGAGCTACGAGTGTTTCTCTTCTGCATTTCTCACACTTTATACATATGCACTCGCATCTGCTGATGTGTTCATCTTAGATTATTACTTCGATAATTTATTTGGTTGTTATTGGATTAGGCCAAAACAAACTTCATGGTACCATCTGGAGAAGTATTTTAAGTGATGTTTCAGGATACCGTAGACCAGAAGAGCACAGTTGAAGGGCGTCCCATCTGATCCGATGCAGATGAAGTCTCTTCATGAGCAGATTGACACTCTTGG
Source organism: Octopus sinensis (assembly GCF_006345805.1). NCBI lineage: Eukaryota > Metazoa > Mollusca > Cephalopoda > Octopoda > Octopodidae > Octopus > Octopus sinensis. The sequence continues at coordinate 79,699,112 of NC_043001.1, read as the reverse complement.
CGTCAAACACAGCTCAGAGATAAAGAGAGAAGAGGGCAGGGGGACGGTCGCAACCTTGCTTCATAAGTACAAGCGCACAAACACCTACACATTTACAGACACACATACACCACATCCACGCATATGTTCACTCACACAAAGCACCAACACACACATATACATCTATGATTCTTTGTGTATATATTTATAACATCATATATATATATATATATATATATATAATACACATATATATATATATATATATATATATATATATAAACACGCATATATCTCTACGCATATTTATATGTTTATGTCTATGTTTGTTTGTTCCTTCTCGAGCCACGCCTGGCTCATAAGGGCCGGTTTCACGGTTTCTTTGGCGTATAGGTTCCCCACCTGGACGGGACATCAGTCCGTCGCAGGTGAGCTGCAGTATGCAGGAGGAAAGCGTGAGAGAAAGTTGTAGCGAAAGAGTCAGCAGAAGCTCGCCATTACCTCCTGCCGGTGCCGCGTGGAGCTTAGGTGTTTCGCTCATAAACACACACATCGCCCGGTATGAGATTCGAACCGGCGATCCCTCGACTGCGAGTCCACTGCTCGAATCATTAGGCCATGTGCCTCCACTTATGTCTATGTACACGTGTGTATTTCTCTCTGCTTGTGTGTTTTTATGTGTATGTATTTCTATTCATTTGTTTGGTAATTTAATTCCTTAGCATTGTATGTATGTGTCTATATGTTTTCCTGGTTTATATGTATTTGTTAGTTTTTTTATGAAGGAAAGCGTGGGTTTTTGAGTACATCAATGTATATGTGTCTGTTAGTGTGCGTCAGTGTGCTTGCATAATTGTTTGTTTGTTTGTGCGTATGTATGTGTTGCATTTGTGTTTGTGTGAGAGTGTGCATTCACACATAGTTATACTCCTTCACACAAATATTTGAATAGGAAGGGCAAAAAAAAAACAACGTATAAATATTCTACAATATGTAAAATAGTATAAAAAATGTAATCGGGACCCTCATCAAAAAATAAAATATGGAAACCACCACCGAAATGAAATAAATGCACAGACGCCACAAGAAAATAAATAAATAAACAGAAAAAAATGAATAAACGCAATAATCTCTCCATAAACAATGATAACAATACAACAAAAGAAAATAACAATAGCACCATCCCCTCCTACTGTTCCTCCTCCTACTCATCATCGTCGTCGTCATCATCTTCATCGTCATCATCATCATTATCATCATTATCATCATCGTCGTCATCATAATCATCAGCAGCAGCAGCATCATTATCGTCATCATCATTTCCAACATCACCATCATCGATCAGCATATACGTCATCCTCGTCTTCAACATCGTCATTCACTTTCTCCCTCTTTACCCCGCCCCCTCCCCCCACTCCACTCCATCCTCTTCCTACTATTCTTCATCATCATCATCATCTTGATAATTAACAACATCGTTCTACTCCTCCTGATCATCACCACCACCGCCATAATCATCATCATCATCATCATCATAATCATCCTCGCAACCATCATCATCATTATCTCCATCATCACCAATCATCACCATCATCATCATCCACATTATCAACATGACACAAAAAAAACCGCTTCAATCCTCACCACCCCAACTCGAACACACCTTCACACCATCCAATGCACCGGCATGGACACCACCATTACTTCCAATGGATAGCAACAAGTGTTAAGTAAGACATATAAGAGAGAAACGTCAGAAAGCTTGAATGGTAACTCTGTTGTGGTAGAGGGATTGGGGTGGCGTGAGGGAATGGAGGCTTCCGAAACGAAACGAAATGGAAAAAAACTAATATATCGGGATGTCTTGCTTTATATTTTCAATTTTTATTCCTTCTTTTCAACCGAATATTTTTACAGAAAGCAAATATTAATAAAATATTAACCACAAAATGATAACAACAAAAACAACGACAACAACAATAATAATGATGATGATGATGATGATGATGATAATAAATGTAAAAGTTTAAGAAAGGAAAGACAACATGAACCAAAAGAATTAGAATGAAATTAAATAAATAAAAGTTATAATAACAATAAATAAATAGTATTAATCATAAAGTTTGCAATATTACTACTACTACTACTACTACTACCACCACCACCACCACTGCTGCTGCTGCTGCGACTGTTACAGCTATAATTACTGCTGCTGCTGCTACTACTACTACTATACTACTACTACTACTACTACTACAACTACTACTACTGCTGCTGCTGCTACTACTACTACTACTACAACTACTACTACTACTACTATTACTACTGATACAACAAATGCTACAAAAACATAATAATAATGGTAGTGATGATGACGACGACGATGATGATGATGATGATGATGATGATGATGACGACGACGATGATGATGGTGATGATGATGAAGACGACAGTGATGATAATGATGATAATGACGACGACAACGATGATGACGATGATGATGATGTTGTCAGGAATAGTGATAATAATAACAATATTAAAAATAACTATACCACTACAACTACTACTGATGATGATGATGATAATAATAATAATAATAATAATAATAATAACAATAATAATAATAATAATAATAATAATAATAATAATAATAATAATAATAATAATAATAATAATAATAATAATAATAATAATAATCAGAATAATAGTTATTGTATCTACACCAAAATCAATATTAATAATAAAGCGAGAAAGAATGGCCGTTTCGCTTGACTGGGATTTTTTTCATAACGCTATGTGTATGGCGCTGATTTTTGTTTACATTTTTCTATAGTTTCCTTGCTTGTAATTTTTTATTTATATTCATCTTTTTCTATAGTTCTTCGCAAACTAAAGAATACAACACGGTGTTAGTTTGCATTGAAAGTCAAACTAACAATAGGAAAAACACACACTTGGTTGTTGGGCAGACTTCCGAAATATAGCAGCAGAAATATATACATATATATATAATATATATATAATATATATATATATATATATACATATATATAATATATATATATATATATATATATATATATATATATATATATATATATGCACGATGAACTCATACATATATATATACATATATTCATAAATTTATTCCTATATATGTATGTGTATTTATCTATGTGTGTATATGTATATATATATATATATATATATATATATATATATATATATATATATATATATATATATACTATATATATATATATTTATATAATTATATATGCATATATGTATATATGTATATATATTTGTGCGTACGTGTGTTTGTTTGCGTATGTTTATTTTAATTTTGCGTGTGCATAGATTCATACCTTTTACACGTACCTATATATATATATGTGTGTTCATGTTTCTCTTATTATACGCTTATACATACATTAAGAAATATAAAGATATATAGGCTTGTATGGATAAACAGCACTATAAACTCTCACTTAATACTCAGTCATAGTCACGTACACACACACACACACACAAATATGCGTGTGTGTGTGTGTGTGTATGCATACATACATACATATATCTATCTATCTATCTATCTATCTATCTATATATCTATCTCACTCTCTCTCTCTTTATATATATATATATATGTGTGTATAAGGCAAATGAAAGGTGGACGATATGAAATACGCAAGAATTTATTGTTAATCACGACAATTGTTTCGACACATCTACCATCGATTCCTTATGAGTGGGTCACTCAAGAGATGGTTCAAGAACATCCAGCGCTGCAGAATGTATCTCGTCGGGCGATAACTACATGCAACTCGTTAAAATAGCAGTTCCGCAATATAACTTCTCTTTTTAGAGAAAGAAAAGCAGCCAGACGGAGGAAATATCTTTAATTGTATAGAAAGTCAAAAATAAAATCACAGATGCCAAAAAGAGGAACGAATACGCAATCCAGTGGGAAAAGTATTATATATATATATATATATATATAATATATATATATATATTTATATTTACATCAGTCATCTGAGCGCGGCCATGCTAGACCACCACCATGACGAATTTTGAGTCGAATGTATCGATTCCAGTACTTAATTCCATGTTTGAAGTTCCCTCTTTGAACTTCTCTGCATTAAGTTCTGAAATGTAAGATCTCTACCCTGTCGACGGATGCTCGCTTCATCTTCTGTTAACTGCATCCATACGGCCGCATTTTGTGATGAACTAAATCTACCAACATTCTTATGGATCGCCGAGTCCTCAAACATAGCAGTTAGACTAATTACACGTTTCTTCTTCCCCTTCAATTTTCTCTGTTATTCGTACCCTATCTATATATTTACATATGAAAATTCATCAACAGAAAGTTTCCACGTTTTACTTTCTCTTGTTTTGCAACTATACTTATATATTTTTTTTATTTGATTACTTGATATATTTGATGTGACTAATTTCATTACCTGTATAATTGCTTCTATATCCACTCAACCTGTTCCCTCTTATAGTCTTTCTTTACCGGAATCTAAGCTCGAATCTTTTGAGCATTACTAAAAGTCTCCTATATGGAGAATATCTGGTTCTCATACGTGAACTATATATGTGTATACATAAATGTGTGTGTGTATGTGTGTGTGTGTTTGTTTATATGTATAAACATATATATCTGCCTTCATTGCGGATGACAGATGACTTGCACCTTCCTCTCTCGTCCATCACCGTCTTCAAACCAGTAGCAAAGCCAAGTCGATGGGGAATGGCAATTGAGACATGTCTTTCTTGCCTCATCCTGCTCTATGGGCTTGATACAGCGCTGATGCCGTCGTCTCGATTTGCAAGGCGAAATATCTCAGTTAGCAATAACATTAGTCTAACCAAACCATCCATATGCAGAATACTGAAATTCACATACTTATTAAACGTTCTAATGTTTGATAAGCAACAATAGACACAATTACAGCCTTACTAAAATACAATTGAAAAACATGGGTAGAATTAAAAACAGGGAGGTGGAATTTTTATTCCGTTACGTTTATAGATGCAACAGAATGTCATACTATCTATCCCTTTATTTATCTATCAGTCTGTAAACCTGTCTATCTATTTATTTATCTATCTACTTTTCGGTCAATGTGTCTGTTTATGTGGCTGTCCGTCTATTTGTCTTTCGGTTGGTCCACGTTTCTATATTCATGTCCGTATATCTCTTTCTCTCTGTTTTATCACAAACATAATTATATACGTACACACATACACAGGTACATGCATGAGTTCATATATATTATATATATATATATATATATATATATATATATATATATATATATATATCTATATATATATATATATATATATATGTTATCTCTTACTTGTATCAGTTATTAGACCTGCGGCCACACTGAGGCACCGACTTGAAGAATTTTTGTCGAATGCGTCGCCTGCCGTAAATTTTCTTAAGGATGCTACTCATTCTATCAATCTCTTGTTGTCAACCAGGGGGTGGGTGGAGGGAGAAGAGAACACAGACACAAAGACACATATAAATATATATGCCTAACAAGCTCCTTTTAGTTTCTGTCTATGAAATCTACTCACAAGGCTTTGGTCGACCCGCAGCTGTAGCAGAAGACAAATGCCTAAGATGCGACGCCGTGGACAGTGGAGTGAATTCGGAACTATGTGGTTGGGAACCCCGCTTCTTACCAAACTGCCACGCATATGCCTATATATATATATATGTATATGATCAACCACATCACGCACACACATACACAAACACACGCACGATTATCAGATTTAAATTCTGTTGAACATTTTTCCATATTTCGTTCCAAGTTCTTGCTTATCTTCTAGCCTTTTCTTTGATGTCATATTCTCCGTTCGTTAATTTCCTAGCCTCGTAATTTCAGGCCATAGAATAATTGAGTTCTTAATATATAAATTAGAGAAACGTTCTATAATTCTACAATTGAAATCCATAACCCCATAAAACATACAAATTTCCGCTCTCGGAATCTGATCTTTTCAAAGCTGACTGGAAGTCACTGAAGGTTAAACTTCGAAAAATAGATTGGTTCAAACAGGAAACGGAAAAACTAAAATTCAATGTTGAGAAATAACCAAGTCGTTGAAGCGTTAAGCTTATTTTAAATACACACACATACACACACGCGTGTATATACGCATACGTACGCTCACAAACACACTCGCACAAACACATACGCGCATACACATACAAAGTAATGGAACTCCATTTCTATAGACAGGTGAAGCTTCATTGTGAAGAGAGGAAATACTTCTAAAGTTTTAAGATGAAAACCGCCACCTGGTTGCAGTGAATGAAGTTATAGTATCATAGAAATTCTTATACGATACGTAGTTAAAAAGCCTCAAGCTTAGTTGTTAGGGTATAAATCGAAGAAGGTCCACCCTCAGTATTTTACTGGTATTTGTAGAAACAAATTCGCACACCTAGAATGTTCTATACATATGTGTGTGTATGTGTCCGCCTGCGAGTGTATGTATACAAATCACTGTATGTATGTATGTATGTATGTATGTATATGTGTATGCATGCATCTCTCTCTCTTCCTATATATATATATGATTCCGTTGTATACATATACATAGTGTGTATATATGTGTATATATGTGTGTATTTATATTTATAACTTAACCTTATGAACTTTCTAAACTCTCTGACGAAGCCCAGAGACACACGCAAGTACCTTAATTTTACCTACCAAATACTTCAGTTCACTGAAGGAATGGAAGTAAAGTGGGGTACTATGACCTCTTGGCTGAAACAGCTGTAAGAAACTATTCTACTTTCTATGTTCTACATTATATATTTAAATAATTACTGATATTTTTATATATGTAAAGCATAATGTTATACATGTATGTATATTGTTATAATTGTTTTTATTTTTAAATAAATAAACATAATATAAAGTCTAAACTTTGACGAATACCATCTCTTGATCCCCTCAATATTCTTATTGCCGTATATATGTGTGCGTGTGCATGTGTGTGTGTGTGTATGTGTGTGTGTGTGTGTGTGTGTGTGTGTGTGTGTGTGTGTGTGTAACCTCTGTGGTCCGGAGCAACGTGAAGTGTTTTGCTGAGGAGCCAGAAGCATTGCTGAGTTTCAGCAGTCAAGACTACAATCTTAAGATCGAGAGTGCAACACTCTATCATATGACACTGTGCTTCCACACATGCACACACACACACACACACACACACACACACACACACACACACACACACATGTATCTATGTATATATACATACACACATGAATATGTATTTGTGTGTTTGTGTGTGTGTGTGTGTGTGTAATCCCAAATCTGTCGTTCCAAATAGGGTTGGTGCAGAGACAGTTAATGATGTGTTAAAGAATTTTTCTGTTTTGTTATTATTTGCTTTATAATTTAGTCTTTGCTAAACCCACAGAACGCTATTACGATCGTGAAAGTAGGATTTCCTACACTTAAAGAATTTCGGCATTCGGTGTTGACAGCCAGGAATTCGGGTTCAGTGCTTCTCTAGAAATGCTCTAAATTTACACCATATTAAAATCTAATATATATATATATATATATATATATATATATATATATATATACGCATGTGTTTACGTCCCCGTAACGTAGCAGTTCAGCAAAAGAAATCGATAAAATAAGTACTAGGCTTACAAAGAATAAGTCCTGAGGTCGATTTTTTTTTCGACTAAAGGTGGTACCCCAGCATGGCCACAGTCAAATGACTGAAACAAGTAAAAGAATATATATAGTTGAAGTTTATAGCAAAACAAAAGATGAAGAGAGGTGTATGAGCAACAAGCAAATGTATTAGTTTGACGCTCGGGAGAATGAAAAAATATTTTACGTTTCGTGCCTACACTCTTCATTAGAAAGGAATAAGAGAAAAACAGACAGAGAATGAAAAAAACTTGTAGATTTCAGCGGCTCAGCATTGTAAATGATTTGAGCGAATATATATATACATAGATATGCAGGAGGTAAAGAGACACCTTTAATTTTCAAATTAATTTTCCCATTAAGCGTCTTAATATGTTTTCAGCGGTGTAGAATTTACAACGTAATTATTCTTTTTCATTCCAGGTACCATTATATTTTGAAGAGTAACCATGGCACGCACAAAAAATTCAGCAGAACAGTCAGATTTTCAAAGAAGTCGTATTGTTGGGCAATCTGAGGATGGTCTTATCCAGCGAAATATCGCCGGAAATCTTCAAATTCCTCTTGCTGCTGTTAATAGAATTATAGTGCAATTCAAAAGTCAAGGACAGGAATCAACAGATTCTCAACCCAGCCGACCTGGGCCCTCGGAAAGGAAGCTTCGCTGTTTGAAGAGAATTGTGGAAAACGAACCTTGCTTGAAGGCTTCTGACATTGCAAAGCAGCTTGAAGTTAGTCCAAGAATGTGTGTTACATATCTGCATAAGCTTGGATATTATGGACGAGCAGCTAGAAGAAAACCTCTCCTTCAACTAATTAATATGATGAAAAGAAAGAAATGGGCTGAGGAGATATCAGAACAATCCAGTTCACTTTGACATAGAGTGATTTTCTTAGATGAATGCAGATTTGCATAATTTTCAGACAGTGCATGTGTTTGGGTCTGGAGGCTTCCCAATCAAGAATTTGATTTGAAACGACTCCAACCAACTGTGGAGCATAGCAGTATCTCTGTAATGGTATGGGGAGCTGTCACCAGCAATGGTCGTTCTCAGCTGATCGAATGTGTTGGAATCATAAACCCTGAAATATACATTGAAATACTTAAGCAAGGACTACTTTAGTTGTATTCACACGATAACATAACGAAAAATGAGCTTTTATACGTGGAAGATGGGAATCAACAATGGTTGACTGAAAATGGGATCAAAAAGCTTCCTTGGCCGAGCTAATCTCCTGACATGAACCCAATTGAAAATCTTTGGAGAATACTAGATAGAGCTATACGAAAAACTCGACAGAAACCTACATCTAAAGATGAAAAGTGGGCAGAAATTCCACAAGAGACAATCACAAAGCTCATCAGTTCAATGCCAAAAAGAGACTCTGAATTAAAAACTGCAAAGGGAATGTCAACTAAATACTAAAGTATGTAGTCCTACCATTCGATTACATTTCAATTGTTCGCTTTGCGTATTAAATAAAATATTTTGAAAAGTAAATGTGTCTATTTACTTCCTGCATGTCTCTCTCTCTCTCTCTCTCTCTCTCTCTCTCTCTCTCTCTCTCTGTATATATATACAGTGTGGGTGGAAAGTAACAAGGCATTAGAAATTGCTTATAGAAATTTTAATATCACTGAAGTCATGACGAAAACAATTTTTTTTTTATTTTCTAATTTGTCTTATTTCTTATTTTTCACATGGCTGGTCATTTGACTGTTCAGGGGCGAGGTAAGAAAGCAGCAAGCTATGAAGTGTGGAATTCCATTGTTTTGGTTCAGAGATGGTGGTGTGCATGGAAAGTTAAGTATGCAACACTACATCGTGGGAATTAAAAGTTGTCATGCAAATCTGATGACCAGAGGCTCTGTGAACGATTCAAGAATTGACTGTTCAACCACATCCCGATCAGTTGAGATCGTGGTAACAGTACAGGAAATGTCTAATTGTACACCGCGAAAATGAACCCGTCAAGTAACTCGAGAAAATGGACTAACAAGATACACAATACGTACGGTGTTGCATAAAGTATTCAATTTTTGTCTGTGGAAACCCCATTACGTGCAACAGCTAAATCCTGAAGACTGTGACCGCAGAAGTCCAGAAGTCCAGATCTCACTCCATATGATTTTTACCTGTGGAGTTACACAAAAGAGGTGTACAGGACAAAATTTCACACACTGGAGGACTTGGGGACACAGATTCAGGAGGTTCTCAATGATTATCCCAGACGACGTTCTTCAGAAGGTTTGTTCACTCAATCCCTAGCCGTTTGAGGAAGCTGGCCATATTTAAAAGCCACCGGTGCTTACTTTGAAATATGAAGATTTACTTTCATTTTCCCGTGTAATAAAGAACATTTACCACTTGTTTCAATAAATTTGTAAAAGGAACATGGACTTAATGACCAATTTTTAATGCGTATTTACTTTTCACACACCCTGAATGTATGAATGTATGTATGTATGTATGTATGTATGTATGTATGTATGTATGTATGTATGTATGTATGTACGCATGTATGTATGTATGTAGGTATGTATGTATGTATGTATATATATATATCTATATCTATATCTATATATATATATATATATATATATATATATAATATATATATATATATAGATAGATAGATAGATAGATAGATAGATACATACGTACATACATACATACATACATAGAAAGAGAAGGAAGGAAATTTATGTATGCGTATATTTTGCTGGGAATCCCCTCATTCACATACACGTGCAAAGACCCCCCCCCCACACACACACACACAAACACGCACACACAGAGAAACGCATGCTGGCACATACCGACTCATTCAGAAAGCTACTGTAAGAAGTGAATCCAGAAAAGATACAAAACATCACATCTCAATAAAGCATTCAGCTAAAGGGCTTCTACAACTATTTCCACTATCTACAGAACTACAGTAACAAATACTACTACTACTACTACTACTCTTTATATTTGTTTGATTAAATGAAGGAACGCAGACTGATATAATTGAAGTTAGAGATAGCCTTCAAGTAAAGTCTGTGTTCGAGTGGGAGAAGATCGAAGAGAAGGAGAAGACGAAAATGTAAATATATTCGTATGGAAGAGAATTTCATGGAATTATTGAAAATTAATTAGGTACGGAGAGACAGATACCAACACCTGGCTAGTGGCTTTAATGAAACAAAAAGCAACATACATGGGGTTAGTAGAAATATTTTTTTTTCTACAAAGAAGAGCGAAAAGAAGGAAAAACTATGTATGGATACATGGAAGTCGTTAAATTTTGTGGAAAATAAAAATGGCGGTTTTGTGAGAGTTGTTACGGCGACTGTGATAGATATATTATAATTATGTTATGGTGGTGAAATGAATATGTGTTATGGTGTTGAAAAAATATAACAATAAAGCAATTAATTTTGCTAAATGAAATACCCTGTAGGTGTTTATAAATGTATGTTGATAGCTGTAGAACAAAAATAAAATGTACTATTATAAAATAAAAATAAAGATAAAAGAAGTAGAAACCGTCAGTGTATAATTTCTTGTTTTTATTTTTTCTAAATGTGTTTTTACTATATTTTTTCCAATTATTTTCGTAGATATTTATGAGTTTATACCTTAGTATGTTTTTCTTTCCTTTCCATTCTTAAAAAAGCAACACATATCTACTACGAGTCGGAGAGAGAGGGGGAGAGAGGGGGAGAGGAGGAAAACTAACAAGCAAATAAAGAAGAACGAAAGCAGTAACTCCCTATAGATTAGAGTAATCTCTTGTGGTAGTCATAGACCAAACAAGCAATATAAAGCAATATGAACTCTAGAAAGTTCTTTTTAGTTTACCAAGGTAAGGGGAGCTAAAATGATTGAGGTTACTCTCTTAATAAAATTGGTAAAAGATATGATACAACAACAACAATAACAGCAGCAAATGACGATGATGATAATGATGATGATGATGATGATGATGATTCCTTTTATAATAATAATAATAATAATAATAATAATAATAATAATATAATAATAATAATAGTAGGAATAATAATAATAATAATAATAATAATAATAATAATAGTAGTAATAATAATAATAATAATATTAATAATAATAATAATAATAATAATAATAATAATAGTAGTAATAATAATAATAATAATAATAATAATAATAATAATAATAATAATAATAATAATAATAATAATAATAATAATAACAACAACAACAAGAATAACAATGATATAAAAATATTGAAAGAAAGAATAAAATGGTGAAAGGAAGAAACAAATATGGAGAACGAGAGAAGAATAGCGCGAAAATATCTATTAAAGGTTATCTGTGTTGTGTGCTGTGTATTGCAATATACCGGGTAGACATTTATTTGGCGGGCAAAAGTTGAAAGTGTATATTGAGACTGAGAAATACCAGACTGCCTCTAACTCCATCCTTCTCCTCCATACAACGTATCGATTAATACTTTATCATATCAATGTACAGAATAGTACAGATCGGTAACTCATATATTATTTAGGGTTTCAATAATATGTATGTCTGCATCAATATTTTATGAAACTCATAGCACACGACTCACTTGCTGTTCAAGTCAGTAAAGTAATAGACTACTGATCAAAGATGCGGACTGTCCCTCCATTTGTATCCCGGCATTGCTCCCCTGTGAAGTAGTCGACGAAGTCAATTAACTATCGATCTTTTAATATTATCACTCCATTCTTTATTTTTGTAATATATAAAATCTTATTTTATATTCATTGAAATTATCACTTTTTTTTTTAAAGATACTCTGATATTTGGTGCAGGAGTAGCCGTGAGATTAAGTGGCTCGTTTAGCAGCAATATGATTTTATGCTAAATTGTATTTTGCTGCATCTCAGGCATCTGCTTTCTCTTATAGCCCCAGGCTGACCAAAACCGTGAGAGTGGATTTTTGTAGACGGAAACAGTGACGAAAACTGTCCTGTACATATATGTATTCTTTTAATTGTGTCATTTATTTGACTGCGGCCATGCAGGGTTTTAGTCGAGCAAATTGACCCGAAGACTAATCTTTTAGACTTTTATTTACTCTATCAGTCTCTAATGACGAACTGCTGCGTTACGGGTAGGTAAACAGAGCAACAGCGGTTGTCAAGCGGTAAGGGATCGGCAAACACAGATGCAAAGACACACGCACATAATACACACACACACACACACACATACACACACACACACACACACACACACACACACACAACACACACACACACACACACATATATATATATATATATATATATATATATACACACCAGGCTTATTTCAGTTTCCCTCAACCATATCCACCCACAGGGCTTTGGTCGGACCGAGGCTATAGTAGAAGACACTTGTCAAAGGTGCCACGCAGTGGGACTGAAATCGGAACCCTGTGATTAGGAAGCAATTGTATACATCATGATCATTATACATTTCTTTATTCAAAGGTTATTTCTATCGAAATTATAGCCAACAACGATTTATTGCTACAATGGTTCGTATCGAGACGTCAGATATAAAGAAAATATTGTAAGTGGGTCAAGAGTGTATATGCAATATTTCGGGGATTTTTGTCCCTTCATTATGACCCATCTAACCCATTCTCGCCTCCAGACACATTGCTAATACAGCCACTACATACAGTGGTGTTAAGTTATTGGATATACCAATTTACATATTAAACGCATTCTTGGAGCTGGCATGAAAACATTAATGATTTGTAGGCGTGTGGTATTTCGTTATGCAATTATAATATACTATAAAGAATATTAGATATTTTTATAAGTCATCATCATGTTCTACTGTGTTAGCAGTGCTCTTACACTATTTTGTTGAATTTATTTCTAGAGAAATCATAGCCAGCACTGTCTGTTTGCTATAACGTTTTGCATCGTTTCGGGCGGGAAAGTAAGTTAGATTGGTGCTAATGAAAGGGCAAATCCCCGAAATATGGCATATAAACTCATTAGCAATTTTTTTGATCTCGTTGTTTGTTTACATTTGACATCTCGATACAAAACCTTGTAGCAAAAAATTCAATGATGTCTATAATTACAGTTGAAATACTTTTGACAAAAATAATGTAAACAGCATAGCTAACGCAGAAGAACGTGGTAGTGGCTAATAGAAATATTTTATGCACGTTATAGTATATTATGAAGGTGGCGAGCTGGCAGAAACGTTATCACGCCGGGCGAAATGCTTAGGGGTATTTCGTCTGCCGCTACGTTCTCAGTTCAAATTCCGTCGAGGTCGAGTTTGCCTTTCATCCTTTCGGGGTCGATTAAATAAGCACCAGCTACGCATTGGGGTCGATATAATCGCCTTAATCCGTTTGTCTGTCCTTGTTTGTCCTCTGTGTGAAAAGCCCCTTCTGGATAGTAAAGAAATAGGTATTTCGTCTGCATTTACATTCTGAGTTGAAATTCCACCCAGGTCGACTTTGTCTTTCATCCTTTCGGGATCGTTAAATTAAGTACCAGTTGCGTGCTGAGGTCGATCTAATCGAATGGCCCCCTCCCCCAAAATTTTGGGCCGCGTGCCTAGACTAGAAAAGGTTATAGTATATAATGGTTGCATACCTTTCAGGAGTGGCTGCGTGGTATGTAGCTTGCTTACCAACCACAAGGTTCTGGGTTCAGTCCCATGCGTGGGACCTTCGGAAGGTGTCTTCTACTATAGCCTCAAGCCACCCAAACCTTTGTGATTGGATTTGGTAGATAGAAACTGAAAGAAGCTCGTTGTATATATATACATTTATATATATATATATATATATATATATATATATATATATATATATATATATATATATATATATATATACATACATGTGTGTGTGTGTTTGTACTTGTGTCCCACCACCACAACAACATCGCTTGACAACCGGTGATGGTGTGCATACGTCCCCATAACGTAGCGGTTCGGCAAAATAGACCGATAGAAAAAGTACTTACAAAGAATAAATCCTGGGGGTTGATTTGCTCGACTAAAGGCGGTGCTCCAGCATGGCCGCAGTCAAATGATTACATCGACTCCAGTACACAACTGGTACTTATTTTATCGATCTGGAAATGTTAAAAGGCAAAGACGACCGCACCGGAATTTGGACTCAGGACATAAGGACGGACGAAATGCCGCTGAGCACTTTGCCCTATGTATAACGATTCTGCCAAGCCATCGCCTTAAATTGGCTCGTTAAAAATAACCGATACACACTAAACACCACATTATCTTTGGTTATAGATATTTTCCTCAGAATACAAGTTTCAAGAAATATATAATATTTATTCTTCGATAGATATTGAATTTTGGCAAATGACATGGTCTGAGATTTTGTGTAGAAGCTTAAATAATTACACAGTGGCAGAGGTATTTTAGCTATATTGAAAAAATAACGTCTCTTTAATTTATTTACTTTCGTTTATTAATGAATAGTTCTGTCTATTATGACGCGACAAAATGTTTTCTCACATTTCTACAATTTTGTTGTGCTCCCAAAATTCCACTGCATATTAGTATAGTTAGTTTCTCTGCTAGTGGCCTGACTGTAGAAATCTTACGTTTTATAATAATAGTGTTATACTGATATAAACAAAAAGGGAACGTAATAGCTTTTGTGCATTCTGAAAAAGACGGAAAATATTATTTTTCGACGTAATGCCTTAATCCTTCCATTTGTCACTGAAAAATACATAGGATACTTTCTGCATTCCTTCATATTTTATCGGTCCAAAATTTTAAGATCCATCAGATACTGATCTAGATATTTCACTAATTGCAAAGCCATATACTGATAGATATGCCATTTTGCTATCACACACATACATACACACATATTGAATGCATGTGTGTGTGTATATATATATATATATATATATATATATATATATGTACATAAACACATACATATGTATATATGTATGTATATATATACATATATATATGCATATTATATATATATGTGTATATATAAATATATATATATATATTATATATATATATACAGAGAGAGAGAGAGAGAGAGAGAGAGAGAAAGAGAGAGATACATATATATCAGTGTATATATATATATATATATCAAAATGAGCAACAAGGCTATCCAGAGGTAATGCAGTACGATCGTTTCATTGCATTGTTCAATTAAATGGAGTTACATGAAACGATCGTACTGCATTACTTTTGGATATCCTTGTTCCATAGTTTGGTTTTAATCATCTGAGTTTGAATTTGTATGGATAATACCGTACTAAACTCTGGTGCCTCAACATAAGTACCATATTCATCTGAATCTCTCTCTATATATATATATATGATACACACACACATACCTACGCTACATATATATATATATATATATAATATATATATATATATATATGATACACACACACATACACCCCCCATATATATATATATATATTAGGGGGATTCAAAAGTCGTCATACATAAGAACAAGTTATTTTTTTATTAGAGAGATTTTTTAAATTTAACTGTTTCTTATAAAAAATGATTTTTCCTATGTAGCGTGACTTTTGAATCACCCTGGACGTGTGTGTGTGTGTGTGTGTGTGTATAACAGAAAGAAATATTGCTTTTATCACTTGAGAAAAGTTTCCTCGTGAAATTTTAATTATCAGTTCTTATGATAACCCGAAGTTATTTAATGTTTTCTAACAAACGCTCACATAACCCGAGCGACTTTTATGGCACTCTTTTCCAAAGATAGGTTCGAATTGCTCACAATAAAGATCTTCACTCCAAATTGAAATGCATCATAATTATAGACTACGTAGGTTCATTAGCATCTTGATCATCAATGTGTATATATATATATATATATATATACACACACATAAAGTCATACATGCTTACATACAAATACAACCATATATTCGTAAGTGTGTGAGATGGTGTATATATATTTCGTCTTTCATCTTCCATCTTTTATCTTTTACTGGCTTCAGTCATTAGGCTGAGGCCATACTGGAGACACAGCCATGAAGAATTTACAACGAACGAAATGACCTCAGTAGTTATCTTCTAAAGCCTGACAATTATTCTATTGGTCCGTTACGCTGAACCGCTAAGTTACGAAATAAAGATACCAACATTAGCTGACAAGCGACGTTGGGAGGCAAACAAATATAAACATACACAGACACACACATACATACACACACACACACACACACACACACACACACACACACACACACACACACACACAGAGGCTTCACACACACAGGCACTTACATACGCATACACACACATGCATAAAAACATGGTGGTCTTTCTCATTCTGTGTTTTTGTCTGCGCACACACGCATATAAGTAAGGATTTCATTAGCTATTTACAGCAATACCCAGAGCGGCCTGGTGGGCTGAAACACAGACCTAGGAACAAATGTATAACCCAGTTTCAAGTCCTGCTGGAGACAGGATGTTGGAAACCCACAGAAGGACACCTAGGTGTCATGGCCTGAGTGGGCCTGTCTCCTGTAAAGTCTCAGGTCTAAGGGCCGGAACATTTCTCGGATGGGTGTTCTTTCTCTGAAGGTCTCTCCAACTGTGCACTCGTCTTGCAGCGTGTTTCTGTAATACACACACAGACACATACATATATACATGCTTGTGTATATGTGTGTGTGTGTGTATACATATGTACGAGGGAGCGCTGAAAATTTTCTGGTTTCCGCTAAAAGAAAATACAGGATGATTAGTTAATTTTGATTTTATTGAACATATTCCTATCTTAGATTTACATACTTATTGCAGTTTTTCTTAGCCCTGTAAAAGAACTCAGAAAGCTGGGCCTCCAGCTCGGCCTTCTACGATACCTCTAAAGCTTTTAAGCACCCCTTATATGTGTCACAATTTTACCTCTTTATTCATGTATGTACTCTGAGTCATATCTGCATTCTATATTCTCACTGATCAATTTCCCACAAGATAGAAGAATATTGCCCTCAGACTGCTTTGATACGCGCGTCTGAGAAATATGTAGCATTACACTTTACTATCAGCCTGTGAAACCACTTCATTAATTTGTTGAAAGATATCTTTTCTGGCGTATATTTCTGTAAACGAGATTGTGATGAGTTCATCGGTCACTCTCCACCTGTGGTGAGAAAAAGATTTTTATGTTTGACCGTTTCAGTGTCCGCTCATTTATCTTAAATGGCTAAACACAATCTGTGCTTGACCATTTTTAACATTTTCATATTTTTCATGTTCTGTTTTCAGGGCTTACCCGACATGATTCCTTGTTTATAAGAAAAGAAAGACACTAAACCGATGTTTAAGAGATACGCATACTTGCAAATCTTTGACAAAATATTGATACAATTGTACCAAACAGTGTCAGCAAAAAGCGCTAACAACAAACAGAGAAAAGTAGTTGGTAAAAAAAGAAGGAATAAATATTATAGTATACACATAAAAAACGGCTTGAAGAAGGAGAAACATAACAAACTTTCTAACACCGATCGGTCAGAATAAGAAAGACGAGCAAAGACATAAACATGATTCTACTTAATATTGGTTTCAAATTTTGGTACAAGACTAGGAATTTCGGCCGAAGGAGCTAGTGAATTAAATTGACCCCAGTGTTCAAGTACTTAATTTATCGACCCTCGAATGGATGAAAGGCAAAGTCGACCTCGGCGGAATTTGTATCGAGAATATGCAGACAGACGTAATGCCGTTCAGCATTTTGCCCGGTGTGCTAACCATTCTGCCAGCTCGCCCCCTACATTCAACTTAATATTAGTCTTGGTAGAGGGCGGTGAGCTGGCAGAATGCTTGCATTCCGGGGAAAATGCCTAGGGCCATATGTTCTGAGTTCAAATTTCACTAAGGTCGACTTTGAGTTTCATCCTGTCGGGGTCGATAAGACAAGTACCATTTGAGTAATAGTGTGGATGTAATCGACTAACTCCTTCCCTTCAAATTGCTGGCCTTTTTCCAAAATTAGAAACAAATATTTTTTATGTTCCATCTTCGATTCCCGAAGGAGTAGAACCACAAACACCATCATTATGACTACTACCACCAAAATCACCAGCACTCCCGAAAACCACTCCGCCCCACCTCAACACCACTATTGTTGTCGTCATCGTTGTCGTCATCACCTTCCTCATCACTGTCGTCATCAAAAACATCAACAGCAACAACAACAACAAAGCAGCCACAGCAACAACAAAACAGTAATAACGATGGTTGCAGTACTATCGCTGATATCAGCGTTCAGTTGCGACTCAGTCATTTTCGTACCTGTTTACGGTAGGTTCATAACATATTCCTTTAACGGGCCTAAATAAATTCAA
Source organism: Octopus sinensis (assembly GCF_006345805.1). Classification (NCBI taxonomy): domain Eukaryota; kingdom Metazoa; phylum Mollusca; class Cephalopoda; order Octopoda; family Octopodidae; genus Octopus; species Octopus sinensis. The sequence goes on along the minus strand of NC_043001.1, from coordinate 79,680,056 downwards.
TAAAATCACAAGGCAAAAGCAGACATAGGATAGACACCATCGACACTCCAGTGGTGGAGGCGCGTGGCTTAGTGGTTAGGGTGTTGAACTCATGATCGTGAGGTTGTGGTTTCGATTCCTGGACTGGGCGATGCGTTGTGTTCATGAGCAAAACACCTCATTTCACGTTGCTCCAGTTCACTTAGCTGGCAAAAATGAGTAATCCTGTGACGTCCAGGTAGAGAATTTCTACGTCACTGAACCCATGGCTCGAGAAGGTACACTCTAGTGATGAGGGTAACACTTCCCTTTTCAGGTTGCTAGTAACTGTTTTCTCCTTTTATGGCTAATTAGAAATAAGCAACAGGAATTTATTGAACTGATGTAAACTGAGACTGTTAGAGATGCTTTAAAACTTGTTTTAAGGATATATTAGGAATTAGCGACAACTTGTTTGAGCCTTTATGACGTTTGACTTTCCTTGCTTTACTTAATGCCCTCAACCTCTTTGGCATCGTAGGTGTGCTGTCATGACAAACAGCGTGTCTTCAGCATTTCTAGATGTTTGGAGGCCCGTCCTATTCCAGGCCTGCTGAGAGCAGTCGATTATGTCTGAAAAAGAGACAAAGTAAAGGAAAGAAAGAGTAATAGAAAGAGAAGAATCGACTTCAGTTTAAAACTGGTACTTCATTTATCCATCTCGAAATAATGAAATGTAAATTTGAGCTTGGCAATATAAGAACTCAGCGCATAAAGAGGCGGAATATTTACTGCAAAGCAACCCACCTGGCCGCCAACATAAACTCTGAGCAAACAGCTAGCGAATAACCAATTGATATCCCTTCAGTGACGTTTTGAAGTATGCTCTGCTTTTGTACATTGCACTAAAGATTCCATGCTAGATCGTTAGTTTGACGTCAGCTCCCACTACATTATCAATAAAAACACAGAAATACTAAATAAATGTCAAGCGTTTCGTTATCTTCTCCGTTATTTTGAAATGTTTGGCACCTGTCACGAGTAATGCTTTCTCCATATTCCCGACAGGAATATGTTTTATTTTGCAATGATTAACTGCAGTTAATGGAAGTACTGTAGTAAATTAATTGGCGTTGTGGTTACGCAAGCGAAACCAAGGAAATAATTTTCTGTGACCTTCATTAATAAAAACATAATAAGTGTCGAATTTGGCACAAAACCATTAACATTTTGGGAAGGTCTGTGGTCGATTTTATGGAATACATTTCAGAATTGGCATTTATATCACGAGCCACGAAAGGATGGAGTGGAAAGTCAAAACTTGAAGTCGGAAAACAAAACGATACAACTAAATATCCTACAGGTTTTCATATTTTGCTTCAACAAAATTACAAAAACATGAAAATAGAAAATGAAAGTTGGGCCAACGATGGAGCGTCTGTATAATCACATGGCCTACAGAGCAGTGTATTGTATTCTTTAGCACGACACTTTATTTCTCGTTGCTCCATTTCACTCAGATGTGGAAATGGGTTGTGCAGTCACTGGTGGCAAACTGTATAGTCATTTGCCTTTCTCTTGGATAACATTGGTGGCGTGAAGAGGGGAGGCTGGTATGCATAGGTGACTAGTGGTCTTTCATAAACAACCTTGTCCGAATTTATGCTTTGGAGGGTAACTTTCTATGCAATCCCATGGTCATTCATGACTAGAGGTGGTCTTTTCTCTTTTACTCGTAATAGTAGTAAAACATACTTCAAATCACGCTCTCAAACCAAGGACACATGAATTAGTATTAGGTGGTGTCTTTGTGATCACATGAGATCAATTGGCTTCGTTCATCGTCAGTCCTTCTGCGTGATAGCACGAGCAAGTTATTTTCTACAATCTACGATACAGTTGCCCAGGGGCGACAACTAATGTCTTGCAAGTGAATTTAGTAGAAGGAAATTGTGGTGGAACTTATCATTATACACACACATTTACACATATTTCTGTATGCATGTGTGTATGTGTACGTGTGCACGCGTCGGAGGTTAACCACACCACTGCTTTATCTAGGCTTGCATAAGTTACATGTTAGAGGAAAGAGATTGATTGAATAAGTAGCAGATTTAAAAAGAAAAACAAAGCGAACAAACAAAGAATGGGTTTGCTCGAATATAAATCTTCCAGGCAGTACATTGAAATGACCGTTGTCAACGATCAATGAACGAAACCAGGAAGGCAGCATGAGATTTCTAAGGTAACTCCTGTAAACTGAGAAGGTGAGCTAGCATAACGCCAGGCAGTCGAGTACGAATCACTGACGAGCATTAAATAAAGTCCGAAATCACTGGTGATCTTGTCGGTCATAACGTAAATGGATTCTTGAGGCTAAGTGTTGTTTTGACTCTTGTTTCTTGCAATACTGGTGTTAATTACTACCAGTCGTCAATTTGG
>NC_043001.1:79662656-79672656 GCF_006345805.1 Octopus sinensis | reverse complement strand
CACACCCTGAGTGTGATCCCGGAACCACGTGGCTGGGAAGCCAGGTTCTTACCACACAGCCACGCCTGAACCCACTCTTATGTATACTAATGTATGTGAACACTTGCTCCGCCGGACATGGCTGGAGAAAGCTGGATGATCAATGGAGTGATAATCGATTGCAGCAACGCGTTGTGGAGTACGGAGAGCAAGACAAGATACATAAGAAATCTTGATCATTTACTGCATCCATCTCCATCCTCAGATATCTTGACACATAGCTGCCACTCTATTGACGATGATAACAGACGAAAGAGTGAGGTTTTCGGATGCAACTCTTCTTCACTTTAACCGATCACCACAGAAAACATCAGATATCCGTGAAGATGACAACATTGTCCACGCCGCTCCAATGAGAAATATAATGTTGTGTCACAAATGTAGTTTCTGGTTGGTAACCAGTTCTTTCTCTACTGGAGGCAATTTACAACAACCAATCTAGATCATTATACCTATACATAAGGTGACGAGCTGGCAGAATCGTTAGCACGCCGGGCAAAATATTTTGCATAATTTCGTCCGTCTTTATATACTGGGTTCAAATTCCACCGAAGTCAGCTTTGATTTTCGTCTTTTTGGAATCGATAAATTAAGTACCCGTTAAGTACTGGGGCCGATGTGACCGACTATCCGCCTCCCCACAAATTCCAGGCTTTGTGTCTATAGTAAAGAGATTATACCTATACACATTACTAACGTATACGGTGGTTCTTCTCTTCAGTGCAGCTCATTTGCTTTATTATTATTATTATTTCCCATTTGAGTTTCCATTTAGAATCGCTTTAGCATGGGACGAATAGCCTGTCGCATTTTGTCACTTATGCTGTGTGATCCAATGTCACCCAGAGCGTATTTGCCTTTCACATTTTCTGAGTCGGTAGAAATAAATCACAAGCGAAGCGCGGTTGCTTATATAACATAGTACCATTACACTGTCTGTCCTTCTCTTTTTCCATCAGAAATCATTCTTTTACCGTATTTTCCGACACACAAGTTGAATTTTTCAGATGAAAATTTCAGTCAAAGGAAAATTTAAGTCGACATGTACACCAAGCCGACGTCGGGAGACCAAAAATTGCGTATGAAATATAACAGGACGATGTTTGAATGTTTACTTTACATATTTAACCTAAATACTACATCGACTTATAAGACGGGAAATACGGTAATAAATTGTTATGTTTATTTCACAAGATTTTATTTACTTCTTGTTCTTTATTCAAGATTTACTATTGCTTTATTTTTTCCTATTTATCAGTTGTACACTTATTTTAATACCTCGCTTTTATTTTGTGTCCTCCTCGTCTCAATAATTTCTATTGAAAATGGCCATCAACTTAACAAAACACTGATCCCTGCTGAGTTGTACGTTATTTAGTTTTTGAACAGAATTTTTCTTCATTTGATGTCTATTTCTTAAATACTTAACTTTATTATATTTTTCTTCTTTTATATTTCACATTTCGTTTTCTTTTAAAAGTGAATAATATTATAACTGTCAATTCTACCAGCCCTTACTTTCATTCAGCACAACCCAGTCTTTCAATTTTTACCACTAATGTAACTATGATATTGTAAGTAACACCGCTGCTACTAATGTTGTTAGTGTTGTTCTTTCTATATTTCTCTTGATGTCTGTTTACCCACTCACTGCCAAATACTTAAAAAAATCGCCATTACATTTCTAGTTCGTTCGACAATTTGATAGCTTTCCCTACGCTAAAATAACTAACATTGACCAAAGAAGAAAGGACGCAATAGAGCCTTAACAACGGCAATCATTTACTGTCTTTGAATGTTAACCCTGTGTTAACGGTCATCGTATAAGCTATGATCAATGACTACCAAGCACTAACATCTCATTTCACTTATACTCGTGCATCTATATTTCCTATGTGTTTTGAGGGAAAATTAGCTGCTATTTCATGCATTTATAATAAATCCGTCGATGTTTTTGGTACGTATGATAGTTACACAAACAACACCACCAAGAGACTCGATAGATATTTGTGTGCTCATATGTGTACTAATATGTGCAAATGCATCCTATTGCAAACCTCGATCAACCAATGCGTTATGATTGAATTGGGCTGTCAGAAACTTTGTGGAAGCGTGTGATCTATGTGTGTGTGGTGTGTGTGTGTGTGTGTGTCTGTGTGCGTGTGTGGTGTCTATGTGTATACATACATACACATACATGTATACATACATATATGTATGTATAAATATTATAATTATATACATAATTATAACAAGGGATTGACTAAAGGCCCCTCAGCGCGCTAGAAATAGACACCAAAATACGCTAATATCACCATAAAAACTCCCAAGAAATAAAACACGGGCTGTAGTCGAGCAAACGAAAGATAATGAAATTTAACTCATTATCAATATTTTGCTCTATTACAGCCCGTGTTTTATTTTTTGGAATTTTAAAGGTGATATTAGTGTTTTGGTGTCTATTTCTAGAGCGTGGAGAAGCTTGTAGCCAATCCCTTGTTATAATTATGTATATAATTATTATATTTGTAAAATTCACCTATAAGATTTTTATGTCCGTGCAAACCTCTTGGTAAAATCATTACTAATTTTTACACTTTACTTTAAATAATATATATATGTATATATGTATATATATATGCATATATGTATATATATATATATATATATATATATATATATATATACACACATCAATATGTACATATACATACATATATATATATATATATATATATATATATATATATGTATATATATATATATATATATATATACACACACACATATATACCTAGGTGCAGGCGTGGCTGTGTGGTAAGAAGCTTATTTCCAAACAACATGGTTCCGGGTTCAGTCCCACTGCATAGCACTTTGGGTTAGTGGCTTCTGCTATAACCTCGTGCCGAGTGTATTTGGTAGGTGGAAATTGAAAGAAGCCCGTGTTAAATATATATATATATAGACATATGTATGTATATATATACGTATGTATGTGATAGATAGATAGATAGATAGATAGATAGATAGATAGATAAATATGACGGGCTTCCAATCACTTCTTGTCGACCGAATTCGATCAAAAGTTATTGGTTGATCCGAGGCTATAGAGAAAACACTTGTCCAATGTGGCCCGTAGTGTGATTGTATCCGACAGCAAATGATTTCAAAGCGAATTTCTTAATCACACAACCATGTTTGTGCCTTTGTAATTCTGCACATACATGTGTGTGTTTGTTTGTGCGTGTGTGTGTGTGTGTTTGTGTGAGTGTGAGTTTTGCTGTTCTTGTTTCTATTATAACCATTTCAGTTCTGCAAGACCTTCATCCACAAACAGATACACAACTACGAATATAGACTCACAGATACACAAACACACACACACACACACCACACACACACACACACACACACACACCACACACACACACAACACACACACACACACACACACACACACACACAGATACACACACAATATATATACATGCACACTAAGATATACGCTACTGCCAGGTACGGTTGCACATATTAAATATATAAATCAATGTGTATCCTAAATGTAACAGGAACTGCCTACCATCCCTCTCAAACAGCGCATATAAATTTCCTCTCCTTGTATTTTCTTATTGAAAATCAACACAGATTGCAGAATAATAGTGAAGTATATTACGGCTGTTCTCACATAGGAGGTTTATAAACACCTATAATGTTTTAGTCTGCTTTAGAAGAATCATTCTAACGACAAATACTGCCACAATCAAAGATAAAATAATGTATTATTTGTTTGTGGTATTCACATAGAAAATACCTTGAGATTCAGATAATAATTTTTTGGTATTATAATCAGACGTATAAAATACGTTTATGTTGCATGGGATATGGACTGAATATACTATTATAATGTAACAGTTAAGCTGACATAACATTTGCTATCTCCATAGAGGTAAATGGTTGTCTTAGTCTCGGCTTTTTTCCCCTCTTTCACGTTCCCACAATATACATAGATACGTACGTACATACATACATACGTACGTACGTACATAAACACATACGTACGTACGTACATATATACATACGTATATATATATATGCGTATATATATGCATGTATATATGTATCTATCTATATATATATATATATATATATATATATATATATTATATATATATATACACACATATATACCTAGGTGCAGGCGTGGCTGTGTGGTAAGAAGCTTATTTCCAAACAACATGGTTCCGGGTTCAGTCCCACTGCATAGCACTTTGGGTTAGTGGCTTCTGCTATAACCTCGTGCCGAGTGTATTTGGTAGGTGGAAATTGAAAGAAGCCCGTGTTAAATATATATATATATATAGACATATGTATGTATATATATACGTATGTATGTGATAGATAGATAGATAGATAGATAGATAGATAGATAGATAGATAGATAGATAGATAGATAGATAGATAGATAGATAGATAAATATGACGGGCTTCCAATCACTTCTTGTCGACCGAATTCGATCAAAAGTTATTGGTTGATCCGAGGCTATAGAGAAAACACTTGTCCAATGTGGCCCGTAGTGTGATTGTATCCGACAGCAAATGATTTCAAAGCGAATTTCTTAATCACACAACCATGTTTGTGCCTTTGTAATTCTGCACATACATGTGTGTGTTTGTTTGTGCGTGTGTGTGTGTGTGTTTGTGTGAGTGTGAGTTTTGCTGTTCTTGTTTCTATTATAACCATTTCAGTTCTGCAAGACCTTCATCCACAAACAGATACACAACTACGAATATAGACTCACAGATACACAAACACACACACACACACACACACAACACACACACACACACACACACACACACACACACACAGATACACACACACATATATATACATGCACACTAAGATATACGCTACTGCCAGGTACGGTTGCACATATTAAATATATAAATCAATGTGTATCCTAAATGTAACAGGAACTGCCTACCATCCCTCTCAAACAGCGCATATAAATTTCCTCTCCTTGTATTTTCTTATTGAAAATCAACACAGATTGCAGAATAATAGTGAAGTATATTACGGCTGTTCTCACATAGGAGGTTTATAAACACCTATAATGTTTTAGTCTGCTTTAGAAGAATCATTCTAACGACAAATACTGCCACAATCAAAGATAAAATAATGTATTATTTGTTTGTGGTATTCACATAGAAAATACCTTGAGATTCAGATAATAATTTTTTGGTATTATAATCAGACGTATAAAATACGTTTATCTTGTATGGGATATGGACTGAATATACTATTATAATGTAACAGTTTAGCTGACATAACATTTGCTATCTCCATAGAGGTAAATGGTTGTCTTAGTCTCGGCTTTTTTCCCCTCTTTCACGTTCCCACAATATACATAGATACGTACGTACATACATACATACGTACGTACGTACATAAACACATACGTACGTACGTACATATATACATACGTATATATATATATGCGTATATATATGCATGTATATATGTATCTATCTATATATATATATTATATATATATATATAGATGCATATATATATATATATATATATAAACGCATATAATACACATAAGAATAAATACATATGTACATATATATAAATATATATATGTACATATATGTATGTGTGTGGATACACACACACACAGACATACATATATATAGTTACACGTATAGATGCATATATAAGCATGTATACACATACAAATGTTATATATATATATGAATGTATGTATACGCACACACACACATATATATGCATATATATACACACGTATTATGATTATTTTATCTTCCTCGTCGTCGTCGTCGTTCCCGTCATCATCTTCATCATCATCGTCGTCGTCGTCGTCATCATCATTATTGTAAAATCAATCATGTTTCTGATTTATATTCTTTATTAACGAATTTTCGTTTGAAGGAAATACGCAATACAGAAAATACTTAATGGAGAAGTCAGTTCCCTACACACATACGCGCACACATACACACGCTAACACGCGCATACACGTGCACACCCGCACGCACACATACATACACAGTCACGTACTCAAAATGTAACAAAGTCACGTAGAAAAAGAACAGACGCAAAACCCCACACTCACTTGTACGTACAAACATACTTTATATACCATGTATCATGAGGAACACTAGATAGAGTTGGTATAATTCACAAAGGCAACGACAATGATGAGGGTATTTGCTTGTGTGAGTTTGCGTGTGCATGTGCGTGTATGTGTTCGTCAGAGAGAGAGAGAGTGAGAGAGAGAGAGAGAGAGAGAGCAAAGGACAGAGAGCGACACTGAAAGGTCGGTGAGAGAGGGGAAGAGAAAGCGAGTGAGAGAGGGGAAGAGAAAGCTAGTGAGAGAGGGGAAGAGAAAGCGAGTGAGAGAGGGGAAGAGAAAGCGAGTGAGAGAGGGAGATTGTGCTATAAGGAGAGTGGTCTACTTGTGTATAGGTAGATGGTGTTGATACACTGCAGTTATTTTGTGTATGAGAAAAGACCAACACATCCAAGTGTATATCAAAAGCATTTAAAAGATTAGTGACGTAACATATTTCCCAGCATAGTCGAATTTTTCAGATCAAAACGTACAGCCAAAAGAGATAGGATGACTTATACAACAGGACGACTTTGAAGGATAAAAAATTCAATGTGAACTGGATTTGGAAAGACTGGGACCTTGTTTGAATATTTACATTTCAGGTGCGTCATTACGACATAGAAAAATCAATTTAGTTGCCTGCTCACTTTCTTTCTACTTACTTTGAGTTCATATTGGTTTTAAGTTTTGGAACAAGGATAGAAATTTCTGGAGAGGTAGTAAGTCGAGCACATCGACCCTATTTATTGTTCAACTGGTACTTATTTTATCATCCCAAGAAAAGTTAAATGTAAAGTCGACCTCGGCAGATTTTGACCTCAGAACGTAAGGACGGAGGAAATGCTGCTACGTGGTCTGCCCAGTGTGCTACCGATCTTTCCAACTCATCGCTTTTCACTTTGTATTCATTTCGATGTACGGCTGTATTCGAAAATAAAGGCGAATATTAAAAATCTTATTTGAAATAAGCAAATATTATTTTGAATGGAAAATTACTGTTTATCTAGACATTTTCTTCTGTTTACGAACTCCAGCGCACCTATACAGCCCGACCCCAGCGATGGCTCGATCTCTCGATAAAATACAAAATTAAGAAAAATTCCAATCAGCATGGTTATTCGGGAGAAAGGCGGAAATAGTCGACGGTCGGCATATATGCCGAGTATAAGCTTCAACACTGGAATTTTCAACTGAAAAAAAATCAACCTTGACTTATATACGGCGCCAATTTATACGCTGAAAAATACGGTATTCTTCTTTAGAAGTACAATGATAATTTATAATATTTTAATATTATAGGTGCAGGCGTGGCTATGTGGTAAGTAGCTTGCCTACAGACCACATGGTTCCGGGTTCAGTCCCACTGCGTGACACCTTAAGCAAGTGTCTTCTACTATAGCCTCGGACTTTGTGAGTGATTTGGTAGACGGAAACTGCAAGAAGACCGTCGAATATATATATATATATAACTAAAGGATTAAAATTAATCAAAGGACATACTAAGTATGTCTACCTGCTGGAAATAACAGTTGATACTATTATTTGTTCCGTTTAGAAAATATATGTGTGTGTGCCTCCTCATCGCTTGACAACCGATGTTGGTGTGTTTACATCCTCGTAACTTAGTGTTTCGGCAATAGACACCGACAGAAGAAGTACTAGGCTTACAAAGACTAAGTCCTGGGGTTGATTTGTTCGACTAAAGGCGGTGCTTCATCATAGCCGCAGTCAAATTACTGAAACAAATAAAATAATGAAATAATTATACATAAATCGATACACACATACACGAAATAAATAAATTGGTTTGTATGGTTGGAATATAATTAAAAGAAACACGCTCATTTGTTTCTTTGATATGTAGGCATGAGGTAATGAAATGAGTGTTCCAATCACAGGGTTTCGGAATCAGTCCTATTGCACGGCACCCTGAGACAGATTCTTCTATCTAAGCCCCGTGAGAATCAACGTTATCTTAGTCAATCCGTAGTAAATTATGCGGAAATCGGTCATATACAAACACATACCTATTTACATGTGTGCTTTTGTGTGTGCTCCCACTACACATTGTAACCGGTGTTGGTTTGTGTACGTCAACATATCTTAGTACTTCATACATACATACATAAATACATACATATAAGCATGCATGCACGCAAACAGACAGAAAGACCGAAAGATAGAAAGACGCGCACACGCGCACACATATGCACGTACACACACACGCACAAACATACATATATGAATCCGGATGTATATATGTATTTACGTAAAGTATCTGTGTGTGTATGTAAGCTAGTTGGGATATGGAAATCGATTTGTAAACGTATGTGTATATTCTGTAGAAATTTTTGGCTCCAGAAACGAACAGTTCTACTCAGGATTGCATGTATATGCATACGTATCTATGTAAGTATGTACATAAGTATATATATATATATAGTTCGACTTAAAAATATCCGTTACAACTGTACGGTAAGGGCTGCCACTAAGTCATTAAACGTGTAAATGGTCAAAAGCAGAATGATTGAAGCACTTACTGTTGGCAATCATATGACATTTTTTCATTGAATGAAGCATCTATGACTTTAGTATCCACTTTCCTTTCCATATTTCTCTCTCTCATCCACCATATCTTCCCCTCTACTTATTTTTGTGTATGTATTTTATATACGAGTAGATTTTAGTGTGTCTATATAGAGATATACACTCGTGCAGGTAGATGCGAAAAGCATGAGTCGGTATGCTTGCTTGCGTCTATATATGAGTATATATGTCTATATCTTTCTCTCACTTTATATATATATATATACTTAATCATATCGAAGATATATGGAAATTAATAGAAATTTTCACTTCCAGTGGCCTAGCGTGTAAAAATTTAGTCCAAAGACTATGTATTACTCATAAAATACAGTGTACATTTAAACACAGAAGGAATCCACTCAAGGGATTCATCACGCTAGAAAGAACAGCTAGGTTCCAAAACCACAAAATTCGGGATAAAATCCCGAAAGGAACAAAATGAGAAAATAAGAACTTTTACCATCTAGTTTCCGGACCAATTGGTTTCTGATTTTAGTTTAGCAAATAAAAGGCATATAATTGATTGCCTCGTGTTTAGCAAAGAAAAGACATATAATTGATTGCCTCGTGGTTATATACTTAATCTGAGGTGTACCTGTTGATGACGATTTCACCTAGCGAATATTATTTTATTTGCTCAACTAAAATCAGAAACCAATTGGTCTAGCAAACTAGATGGTAAAAGTTTTTATTTTTTAATTTAGCAACACAGTCTTGTCAGTATTTAAACACATTTTTTGCGCTTGCTTTCGGTCGTTGTTTTTACACATTCTGCCTTTGGTATATGACTGAGTTTTATCAAACATTATTCTTATGAATTTAGATCTAAAACCTAGTGAAAGTTAGTATATTATTTGACACATGAGAGCGTGTAACAAGATATATTTCTTGTGGTTACTTAAACTCATTGTTCAAATTCCCTCGAGGTCGCATTTTTCTTTCATCTTCCAGCCACTAAGAAGTGAATACTAGCCCAATACGTTATTGATCTAAACGGTTGGACAAGAGCCGACGAACTATATGGTCATTTGGCTTAAGTTAGAAATCAATGTTTCACTTTCAGTCTCTGCGTCTACTTGACCATAATTTAAAAAAAAACATCCGTTTCTAACACATTGCTTATTTATAGTAAACATGTTGATGTTGTTTACACTTACGTGATTGTTGGTAGTGGTGATGATAGAGGTGGCGATGATGGCAGTGGTGCTGTTGGTTGTTGCTCGTGGTGGTCATAA
>NC_043001.1:79655156-79657656 GCF_006345805.1 Octopus sinensis | reverse complement strand
ATATATTTCAAGTTCTAAAGGCAAGTTTACTGTAGTTATTGTGAAGAAAAAAATTCTCTCATGGTACAAATTGTAAAAACACTATATCTGTCCAGTATTGCCCCTGTAGTGTTCCCAGATGCAACATTTCTAGCTCTTTAGTCGTTATTAATGGGAATTACGGAAGACAGACAACTCTGGAAAGATTTAAAGCAGTAGCTTTAATTGGAACACAGTGAACGATATTGACTGAGTTGCACTGTTAGACTGCTAGTTGACTTATACCGAAACAATTCTTGGTGCTGAATACACACACACAAACACACACATACACACATTATATGTTGATTCGTTAGTTACTGCACGCATTTTTTTCTCTCCTTCTTTCTGTGTTTTTTTTCTCTCTGTGTATCTTTCTGTTGAAGAGCGTAGGCTCGAAACGTTAAAGACTTCTTTTATTTATATTTCCTGAGCACCATACTAATACAATTGTTTGTTTGTTTTCCACCTGCCTTCGTCTTTTGTCTATTTTCATAAAGCTCCCGTTATATATATATATATATATATATATAATATATATATATATATATATATATATATATAAAATGTGTGTACGTTGTGTTTGTGTGTATGTGTGTGTTTGTGTGTATGTGTGTGTTTGTGTATATATATATATATATATACTATATATATATATATATCTTTATCAAAAGAAAAGCAAGATGCAAAGGATTTAGCGGTACATATGTTTCTGGCTTTATTAGACAGTTTTATCAATGCATAATTGATGTAATATGTATGTCAATAGCCTTCTTCAGTCGCGCACAGTTACCACACCAAAGACATGTATTACATTATAAGTTTGGGAAAAAGACGAGTTTCGTTGGGGATTCAAATCCTCATAGTCGTATACAGCAGAGCGAGACACCAAAACAAAAACAAAGCGTCCATACCGTTTTTCACTCGATATAGAATGAGGAGGTTGGATGTTGAGATAAAGAGGGAAGGAGTTGGAGGGGGGTGAATCTTTAATGAGTTTGGGATCACAAAGAGGGAAAGTAGTAGGTGCAAAATCTAATAAAAGAGTAAACATTTAAAGAATTATAAAAAAATTAAAAGTATATACTCTTTTACTTTTTTACTTGTTTCAGTCATTTAACTGCGGCCATGCTGGAGCACCGCCTTTAGTCGAGCAAATCGACCCCGGGACTTATTCTTTGTAAGCCCAGTACTTGTTCTATCGGTCTCTTTTGCTGAACCGCTACGTGACGGGGACGTAAACACACCAGCATTGGTTGTCAAGCAATGCTAGAGGTACAAACACGCACACACACACACACACACACACACACACACACACACACACACACACACACACACATATATATATATACGACAGGCTTCTCTCAGATTCCGTCTACCAAATCCACTCACAAGGCTTTGGTCGGCCCGGGGCTATAGCAGAAGACACTTGCCCAAGATGCCACGCAGTGGGACTGAACTCAGAACCATGTGGTTGGTTAGCAAGCTACTTACCACACAGCCACTCCTGCGCCTATATATAAGTATATAGTGTCGTATGTTTGGTCTAAATTTCTAGAGCTATACTGTGACAGTGTAGACGAGAAAGAACATGGAAATATAAATAAATAAAGAAGCGAAGATATATATATATATATATGTATATATATCGGTAGTAGAAAAAGAATTTTTAGCACCTATTTCTAAATTCGGTATATGGTGAAGCAATTAGCTGACCCCCTAATTATAATTATGCTTATAATTCTAGAATCTATCTATCTCTCTCTCTCTCTCTCTCTCTCTCTCTCCCTCTCTCTCTCTCTTTATATATATATATATATATATATCTATATATATATATACAGGGAGAGTTTACGAAAAAAACAATAAAAGACGAATACAGGTAGTGTACAAACAAACAGATGTATTAGTATAACGCTCAGGAATAGAAAAGTCTTTTTATATATATATATATATACGTAACTGTGTCTGTGTCTCCGTGTATACATGTTTCAATAAAGCGCACACAAATGTGTGTGTGTGTGTGTGTGTGTGTGTGTGTGTGTGTGTGTGTGTGGTGTGTGTGTGTGTGTTCCAGCTACGACCGACTTCTCTTTTTATACATCCTGATCCATCATATTCCAGTGTGAAGCGTCATTTTAATAAAAAAGTAAAATACAATATGAGGATTTGCTCACTATTTTTTAAATAACTCACACTATAATACTAATCAGTATTGGCTCTAATACATTGCTATTAGAATAATAATATTTGTCTTTACGTGCTGTTATTTGTCGTGTTGTTACAGAAATAATTATAAAGTGAAGTGTTGTGAGTTATTCAATTAGAAATACTTAAGAGATTTGTCATAAGCACTAGTCCTGAGAGACCTAGAATCTTATCCGTCTTGTATAGAATATAAATAATTGAGATTGCAACGTTAATCCTTGAACATTACGCCGAATGGTTTACTTTACTTTCCGGAACGCAATTTCAATTT
>NC_043001.1:79647656-79650156 GCF_006345805.1 Octopus sinensis | reverse complement strand
ATAGAGTAGCAGTAAAGTTCTGGAATTTATGTAATCAGCGTCCCTCAAAATTGCCAGCCTCCAACTCCGAAACGGATACGTATTCTATTGTAGAGGAATATGACCTCGGCCCTTTAAAAACCATGGAATCCGAAGAACTGGCGCTATTAACTCTAAGGGTCAAGAAAAATGCAAAACTACTACTACTACTACTACTACTACTACTACTACTACTACATTTTACTGTTTAGCGGAAATAACCGCGAAATATTGGTATTTGTTGCTCCTGTTCAGTTTCAGAGCGATAGCGTTTCAACTAAATTTGAAGATTTAAAGTGATCTTCCTTAGACGAAATACAGCAGCTTTGTAGCCATGAGTATGTCACGCTGATAATATATATATATATATATATATATATATATATATATATATATATATATATATATATTATATATATATATATATATATATATATATATATATATATATATATACATATATATACATACATACATACATACATACATACATACATACATACATACATACATACATACATATACATTATAACACATAAGGGACAAGTAAAATATTTGGTATCATTCAAGAATCTATGATTTATAGTGCAGAATAGTTATAATAAATACGCAAATTCTCTTACAGCTGTTTCAAACATAGCTAAGCATTTGGACCATATGTTATTGAGTAAAGAATTCTGCGTAGACTAAGTATTCCCTCATCGGAGAAAGAAAAAGAAAATACAGAAATGTAGAATATCTTTAATCTAGGATTTTTATAGTTACCAGTTCTTCAAGAAATCAAGAAATATCCAGAGAGAAAGATACATGTTTTCGGTGTTCACATGAAAAAAAGACCTGATAAAATTCTAAGAAGGAGAATATGTCAGTTAGCAGTTCCATAAGTGAAGTCTCTTGGATAAAATCCCGGCAAAACTTCAAAATGCGGGAGGATTACCCGTTGCAGGCTCACTGCAAAAGGTTTAATGTAGTATTACATTGTTCGGTCCTGCATATTCTCCAAAACGTCCTCAAGGTTTATATTGGAGCTACTGTTACTTCTGAAGCAAATATACTCCGCGTATTTCAATTTGTTTAACTACGAAAGGCATAGTGAATCTACTTCACTTATTTCTTTATTGCCCACAAGGGGCTAAATATAGAGGGGACAAACAAGGACAGACAAAGGGATTAAGTCGATTACATCGACACCAGTGCGTAACTGGTACTTATTTAATCGAGCCCGAAAGGATGAAAGGCAAAGTCGACCTCGGAGGAATTTGAACTCAGAACGTAGCGGCAGAGGAAATACCTATTTCTTTACTACCCACAAAGGGATAAACATAGAGGGGACAAACAAGGACAGACAAAGGGATTAATTCGATTACAATGACTCCAGTGCGTAACTGGTACTTAATTTATCGACCCCGAAAGGATGAAAGGCAAAGCCGACCTCGGTGGAATTTGAATTCAGAACGCAGCGGCAGACGAAATACCGGTAAGCATTTCGCTCGGTGAGCTAACGATTCTGCCAGCTCGCCGCCTTCTCTGGCCGAACATATAGGCTACATTAGGAAAAAGAACATACCATATAATCTAACTTGGTCTATCATTGACTCAGTTCTGCTATACAAAGGCCAAAACGCCTCGTATTGCTTATGCTTGAGAAAATCTATGCAAATCCTGTTAAAGCACGAGGACTCTTTTCGTATGTTTTCAAAACATTTCAATTTTACCATATATACAAATGCAATAAGATTCTCGCTTATGTGTAGTTTGACATCACATAAGCTCTCTTAATTAAATTAGCATATTTACCTTACCATCATATCCATTTTTTATCTATTTATTTTATAGATTCCAATTTCTCCATTAATTCATATTTTAATCTTAATTATCTAATAATTAATCTAATATGAATTCAATTGCAGCAATATTGTTATTAAATAAATTCTCTTCTCGTCGGTATATTTTCATGCGGACCTTTAGATATTTCCATTAACCCAAATGCTGTTTTGATGCTTACCTCTTCTATAGTTTGCTGACACTTTATTTTCACTCTTGTGTAGTTCCGAGGATCGCATAAGCTCACTTAATTAAATTTCTGTATTTACCTTATCATCATATTATTTCATCTCATATCATTTTAACGATCGATACTAAATTATATCGCCACCCCAATTGTCCTTAATACTATTTTTTACCTTCAGTCCTAGATTTCCTAACTTACCATTACTTACGTATTTCCTAAGCAAGCTATACATTGATTCGTTCGACACATCTCCAACCAATTATTATCTTCTGTTTCTAAGACATCGCATATAGAATACTTTATTATATATTTAGTAAGATGTTATATCTTCATTTAGATATAATTTTGATATATATTATCAAAAATTCTGATTTCACTATAGGTAGAAGTAATCTTAAATATTATGTTCAATAACTTGGCCTTAAAAATAAATTCTGTGTATATTATACTACGTAATTATCATTGTCTAAG
>NC_043001.1:79595156-79632656 GCF_006345805.1 Octopus sinensis | reverse complement strand
AATTTGAACTCAGGACTTAGCTGTAAACGAAATACCGCAAAGCATTTTGCCCTGTGTGCTAACGATTCTGCCAGCTTGCCACTGTAATAATAATAATAATAATGATGATGATGATGATGATGATTATGATGATGATGATTTCTTTCATAGGCCACAAGGGCCCAAAACATGGAGGACAATATCAAAAGGACTAGTACTACTACTACTACTACTACTACGAACGCAATCATTAGTGTCTTCATACGTTATTTCACTGATTAGTTGCTAATATTTCTTCAATTTCATGAATACTGAATAAATAATTACGAAAACTTTAACGAAAACTATCAAACACCATCGCTGCCACCATTGACATGACAACAACGTAACTACCACTACTATCACCACCACCACTATTATCACCACCACGACCACTACCACCACCATCACCACCACCGTTGTGATCAACACCAGGACCAACACCACCATCACCACCATCGTTGCCCCCCCCCACTACCTTTACCATTACTATTATCACCACCGCCATCATCGCCGTCACCACCACCACTAATTGAACAACAAACACCACCAACGACACCGCCGACTACTACTACTACTATTACTACTACTACTACCACTGCTGTTGCTGCTGCTACTAATATTATTAACGAATCTGACAGCATCAATGCTAAAGCCGCTGATATCGCTAGAACCATTATTGTAGGCAACACTTTTAGAAAACCACTGAGACCACAACCACTGAAACTTCTGACACCTTCACACCACTGTCACCACTACCACTACTGTGACCACAACAACAACTACCACTGTCACTACTACCACCACCACCATGAACAACAACTACAACAATAGCATAAAACAACGTTGAAAATCAATGACTCAACTATGACGCCATCCTCACCAAAGCCTCTATCCCGACCACCTCCGGCGCCGCCTCTGCTGGCACTAAGAAAAACCATGACAACGACCATCAACAAAACCAACTGCAACACCACCAGACACTACATGTCCCCACCACTATACAAGCGCTACCAAAATATCCACACATACAGTCACCGCCTTCGCCGTCGCCGCTACTAACACCAACATCACATACAACAACACAAACAACAAGTTATATATTACTACAGCACCAACATCCACCACCAACGGCATCACCGCCACGAACATTACCACCACCTCAACCACCACCATCACCTGAAGTGGTACTAGTATTGGCTCATTAAACATGTAGCTAATATCACCATTCCAGTCGACTTATTCCATTAGCACCGACTATTACCCCCTACTACCACCCGACCAATATTTGGCAGTATGCACCACCAATATTTCGGACACTTTATCAACCTGTGCTTTTTGAAGTTACCGAAATTGATAGACCGTTTTCTGTGAGAAGGAAATCAGCCATAATCGAATGACTGGAAATATTGGTGGGTAGAATTTAACAAAGAAAATTATTAATTTTTTTCTTCTTTTCCTTCATTTTCTATTTTCCTTCCTTTCTTTTTCAATCTCTCTTAGTCTTTCACCTCCCTCTCTCCTGTTCCTGTCTCTTACCCTTTCTCCCCTCCAGCTTTTCCTTACATTTTTGTTTGTTCTCTTAATTTATTTTTTTTATACTTCTTTCTTCTATTCCTCTCTTCTTTGTTTCTGCTTGATCTAGGTCTCTGAATTCTAGTTCTTTCATTACTTCTTTATGAGATCTTTAATTCCTGACGTCACTGAAGTCATCACAAACCACGGCCAAGCTAGTGCATCGCCTTTACTTGTTTGTCACTGCTCCATCTCTTGCCGGATTTTTTCTAAGGCTCTTGTTTGATCATGTTTAGTCATTGCAAACTGATGGATAAAGTGATTTTTGTCCTTGTTATAATCCTTTGCAGATCGCTGATTCGAGACACTAAAAGATTAATTCATCCAGATACGTTTTAAATGATTCAAGAGAAATTTTCGCTAAATTCCATAACTTTTTTGGAACACAAATATTTTCAACTCTTTGAGTACCAAACTAACTGTTGCAATGGAGAGAAAGCTAACGGTTAATGAATGTGTATGAACCGCAAACATCTGTTTACGGTACGAGAGTTACACGCTATCTTTGAAAAGTTAGTTGTGTAATGTGCTTTAGCATGGAAACTTCTGTTGTTGTTGTTGCTATTTTTGATGTTGTTTATACCCCGAGTTAACTTCGATATGTTAAATATTTGATCAAACGTGTTCTAACTGACAATCTCATCTTGTTGGAAGAATGTAATACGATGATATTTAAAGGGACATTTTTTTTTTTTTATTTAAACGTAAAGTATTATTTAAAAGAGATATACTTGCTATTCCTAGCATTTATATTTCCCACGTAAATATTTTCCCTATTGTCTTGAGGAACATTTTGTCTTGGAGTGCGACGAGGTGGTAGAATCTTTAGCGTGTCAAAGAAAATGTTTCACGGTGTTTCTTCTAACTTTTCGTTCTAAGTTCAAATCCCACCAAAGTCAACTTTGTCTTACATTATTTTGGGGTCGATAAAATTAGAACTAATCGAGCACCATGACAAACGACTTTCCTTCAAATATCAGGTCCTGCGCCTATAATACAAAGAAATATTTTGTTTTCGTGTGTTTACCATAAAAAGTCCAACTTCCATGGATATATTTGCATGAATATCATGGGAACAGTCGTTGTCATTATTATTGATGTTGTTGTGGAAGTTGTTGCTAAATCCTAGTTAGCTCTTTCTAAACAAATACGTTATCATAATATTTTCCATTCGTGAAAATTCCTTCTACCAAAGACGGAAGGCCTGAAATATGGGGGTAGGGATCATGTCGATTACAGCGACCCAAGTGATTCTGTGGTACTTAATTTGAACTCAGAACGTAAAGACGGACGAAATGCCGCTAAGCATTACAGCCGGCGTGCTAATGATTTTGCTAGCTCGCCGCCAATTTTGGTCATTAATAATAATCAGATAAAACATTCAACTCCAGTCCGTACTGGAGTTTCCAGTATGATATATGATAATGGCGGTTTCTTCGTGACGCTGTATGGCTTTATGTTCTGCCTGCAATTAGTGATTTTAAAGCAAGGGTCAGTCTACGCAATCAAATCCCACTCAGCGCGATAAGGCGGATGCCCACATTGAGGCTTAGCGGGCTACGATGTCTGCGATGACCAGCAAGCTGCATTTTCTACATTGGAGTGGCTTTCTTATTGGTCAGTGACTCTTAACCATTTTTTGCCCATAGACCACGTTGATTCGTATTATGCGCTACAGGACCTCCATATCTATTTGATTTTTATATAAAAACAACCTGCTGTATATTAATAATCAAATGTTATTAGCAATTGCATAATAAAATATTAAAATATTTTGTATGTCATAGAATATAAGAAATTTATTACACATAAATTCTATTATCTAAATCTAATCTTATACGAACCCCTAAGATCCATATAAACCCACAATGGTCATAGGGACCCCAGCTGAGAACTGCTGTTCTAGGCAAATTGCCTCACAAGGAAAGGGAATCACACCGACCCTGGTGTTGACGGAAAGATTATCAGAACGAGCATCTGACCGCCTGAAGGACTCATCTTCTTTATTTTGCCATTGCATTCACAAGGTAGTGATGTAATTCGTATTTCTCCAATAACATGCTATCTAAAGTATAGCCGGAAGTCTATCAAGTGTAACTACTCTATATCATAGTACACCTGGGAACAACAGTGGCCAAAAGGAGGTTCTAAGTACGTAGAACCCTAGAACACTTCATACAGGACCTACTATGGCATGTGGTTTAAAGTCATTCACAGGATATGGGCTCCGGTATAGACTGAAGAAATAAAGGTTATATAAAGAAAAAAAACAAGGCACACTAAGTGCCAGACGACTTCTATTAGAGCGATGCGAGTACAATGAGTGTGAAATCATGAATAATGAGCTTTTTGACGAATAGGACTAATTACTTGATGTATGCTTAATTGACCTCTCTTCACTTATGTTCAAGTTTATGTGTTAAGCCACTCACACACACGCACACAAGTAATGACATACATATTAAATAAGTGTTACTTATTGTGTGCATTTATAATGTATACGTTTGTCTATGTTGTCTACATCTATATCTGTACAAACACACACAAACACACACACACACATATATATATATATATATAACATATACTCTTTACACTTTTTACTCCTTTACTTGTTTCAGCCATTGACTGCGGCCATGCTGGAGCACCACCTTTAGTCAAGCAAATCAACCCCAGGACTTATTCTTTGTAAACCTGGTACTTATTCTATCGGTCTCTTGTGCCGAACCACTAAGTTACGGGGCCGTAAACACACCAGCATCGCTTGTCAGCGATGTTGGGGGGACAAACACAGACACACAAACACACACACACACCACACACACACACACACACACACACACACACACACACACACACACACACCACACACACACACACATATATATATATATTATATATATATATATATATATATGTATGCACATATATGATGGGCTTCTTTCAGTTTTCGTCCACCAAATCCACTCACAAGGCATTGGTCGGCCCAATGCAGAAGGCACTTGTCCAAGGTGCCTCGCAATGGGTGTGAACCCGGAACCATGTAGTTCGTAACCAAGCTACTTACCACACAGCCAACACACACACAAATATATAAGATGTCACTGAAAGTTTCCTAACGGTGAGGGTATCGCGTGAGGCCTAGCTGGAGGCCCAAACTTCCGAAATCTTTTTACAGGGCTTAGAAAAACAGAAAGACTGGAACACAGCTGCAATAAATGCGTGAATCTGATCTAAATAAATATTTCATTTTTGTATCTGGTTTGCAAGACACTTTATGTGAATTCGTGCTTCGAAAAAAAATTGTTATGCCTACGGAGAGTCATTATGCCAATATTATTAACATACGCACTAGTTCAATTGCACTCCTTTACTCTTAGTCAATTGGTGTATCATCCAGCTCGCTAATCGATTGTTTAATTTGGTTAAACAGTAAGTTATTTGTTTTGTTTTTGTTTATGAAAGCTCTTTTTGTTGATAGTTGCCACATTTTCAATGATTTTTGACTCATATTATATATATATATATATATATATATATATTTATTTATTTATTTAAGAGATGAGGAATTATGTACATTATTTACATTATCTACATTTGACGGATATTTTTCCTCATCTTGTTTGTTCTTAACACAACATTTCGGCTGATATACCCTCCAGCCTTCATCAGGTGTCTTGGAAAATTTTCGAATCTGGGTTGTCATTCCTAAGGTATTTTTTGACGTTATTTTATTATTATTATTATTATTATTATTATTATTATTATTATTATTATTATTATTATTATTATTATTATTATTCAGGTCGCCGCTTGGAATCGAACTCAGGCAAGGTGGCTAAGAGCGCGGGTTACTAACCCCATGATTCCGATGAAGGCTGGAGGGTATATCAGCCAAAACGTCGTATTAACAACAAACAGGATGAGGACAAATATCCGTCAAATGTAAATAATGCAAATAATGTACATATATATATGTATATATATATATATATATATATATATATATATATATATATATATATATATATATATATATATATATATATGTATGTATGCATGTATACACACACCCACACATGCAAATAGATAGATAAATAGATAGATATATAGATACATACATACATACATATATACATACATAGGTTTAAATACACGCACACACACTTATGCATATATATATATATATATTATATATATATATATATATATATATATAATCAGCCCTATTATCTCCCCTTATTTCGCTCTCGCGTCTCATGTTTGATCTTTGACCTCTGGCCGAAATCAGATCGCCATGTTGATTCGTTAGCTACTGCACGCATTTTTTTTCTCTCTTTCTGTGTTTTTCTCTCTCTGTGTATCTTTCTGTTGAAGAGCGTAGGCTCGAAACGTTAAAGACTTGTTTTATTTATATTTCCTGAGCGCCATACTAATACAATTGTTCGTTTGTTTTCCACCTGCCTTCGTCTTTTGTTTATTTTCATAAAGCTTCCCGTTATATATATATATATATATATATATATATATATATATATATATATATATAATATTTGCCTGGGCGCAAATATTTGTGTGTGAATATGTGAGTGTACACACACACACACACCACACACACACCACACACACACACACACACACATATATATATATATATATATATATATATATATATATCATAACATCTGTTTATCAAATTCCCTTTGCAAGTCATTGCCTCACACGAGGCTGTGACTAAATCGCAGCAATGAGATCAGGAGTGGAACTCCTGAAGTTGCATATACAGTTTGGAGCTCATAGTCTTTCTGTTCATATCAAATTTGGATGTTCCCATCATCGTGGGATGGACTAAATCAGAACTGTCCAGTACAAATATTATACTAATCAACACTTCTTTAGTCACAAATATGTGAAGTTATGCCTCTGCTATGAATAATGTTATAAATAATTATTTCTTTTTTTGCTTCAAATTACGAGTTTATTTACTTTTAACTTAAGATAAATGTAAATGTTAATTATTATTTAATTTCAGTTATAATTTTCATTTTAATAAACGTTAGAATTACATGAGCTCATGCTGGAAAAATCTTGAAAATATAAATTACAAATAAATATAAAATATAAGCAAACTTAGAGGCGAAATATGAGGAAATACGCAAAGACATCCATGAAAAATTTAAGTTTGAAAATGAAATGACACTGAAAAGCTCTATGGTTTTCTCTTCTATTCAATATATTTAATTTTAACTTCCATTATCCAAAAAGATATTTAATAAAATTTGTTTACATCGTGTTGGTTTATCAAAATACACTAATTAGATATATTTTAACAGTATTTTTTTTATTAGTTCTTCCAATATTAATCATTTGGAGTTATATATATTTCATATCATAATTAAGTTAAGAATAATTTCACATTTTAAATAAAAAAGTAAAAGAAATTTAATTTATGTTTATAGTGAATTGATCATTAATAAACACTCTTTAATATGTGAGTAAAACGTGGATGGACTTGGAAACAAACTCTGTCTGTCTAAAAGACTAAAGCGTCTGTTGTAAGCTCTACATTGATACCAAATACCAAACGTATGTATTAACCATTAAGGACAGAAGCCAGACTTGATATATATCTCTATAATTTATCTGATATACATGTATATACATCTTCACAAATATTTTTTCAGAATAATTAACACTACTATTTCCTTAATTCTTCATATATTTGCCTCTCAATTAAAAGCTACTACTACACTTAATGAAGGCGCATGGCTCAGTGGTTAGAGCGTCGAGCTTACGATCGTGAGGTTGTGAGCTCGAATCCCGGACCGGGCTGCGTGTTGTGTTCTTGAGCAAGGCACTTTATTTCACGCTGCTCCAGTTCACTCAGCTGTAGAAATGAGTTGCGACGTCACTGGTGCCAAGCTGTATCGACCTTCGTCTTTCCCTTGGATAACATTGGTGGCGTGGAGAGGGGAGGCTGATATGCATGGGCGACTGCTGGTCTTCCATAAACAACCTCACCCGGTCTTGTGTCTAGGAGGGTAACTTTCTAGGTGCAATCCCATGGTCATTCATGACCGAAGGGGGTCTTTACCTTTACCCTTACTACACTTAATATTTCCTCTACCTTTTAACACCCCCATTCCTCTATCATTTATACTATAATACCTTTCTCTCTCTATCCCCACTCCTACTTCCAAACTACCTCCACTGACCACTGACCAACCTATATCTTAATTTTTCTTTATTCTTTTCCTTATTCTATTTATTCATACATTCAGGGTTTTTTTCTTTATTTTGGTTTTTTACTGATCTTCTTTCTTCTTTCTCTTTAATTCATTCTCTCTCTCCTCTGTTTACCTCTTTTTTTTTGTCATTCCTATCTTCCTATTTTCAATTTGACCAAACTAATACACTCCCTATTTCTAGGTCAGCTGAACACAAACCTCGAATCTGCTACATTCTATATAAATTCCCTACTGGGAAGGAACAACTTTAAGAGAATCTTGCATTGCTTATAAACTTTACATTTGGATGGACTCATATTAAACTCTGTTGGACTTTTGGATTTTACTCAAAGGATATTGGAATAATACACATATATACCATTATGCCTATAAAACGGATTTATGAACTCAGAAAGCATACATATCTTACATCTATTTTCTTTCCTCCACCTCACACTTTAGTTATATGACATCGAAGCTAACTATGACTTAACTTTTCCTCTCACACCGTCTCCGATGAAGAGATATTATTATTAATTAATATTCTAGCAACAGGTGTAAGAGCTTCTATCTATAAATGCTCTAATATCTATACAGCCTTGTTTTTTTTATCTCATTACACACAAAAAATTCATATATATATATACATATATATATATATACATATATATATATATATATATATATAATATATATAAAATATATATATATAATATATATATATATATATATATATATATATATATATAATATATATATATATATATATATAAATACTAGCAGTATTGCCCGCCTCGTGCGCTCGTGCGTCCTATGCACGCGCGAATTAAGCTAAACTTGGATGAAGTTCAATCAAAATTCAATTATTTTGGTTTTAAAATCAAGCATTTAATGCCCTCTATTTTTGCGCTTATGTGTTCCATTTCCTCAATAGGAAGTACGTAAAAGCGTTTCATAAATTTTTGTTGATTAAATAATTGCATTGTTGAATTATTCTTTTAGATCAGTATTTCTCAACGGGGATTTCAGGGGAGAATTACAGGGAGTCGCTGGCGATGTATCGTGATGATCAAAAATCTGGCCTGCTAAAGTGATTTAGTTTTTTGTTTAAGTGATTTAAACTGCAGACTCAACGCAAAATGGTCACATTTAATTCAAAGCGTTAAAAATGTTATGAAAACAATTGGTATGTGTTCACAAAGTCCAAACGATTAATACGAAAAAAAACTCCAGGCTACATCCCGAAAATTCATTTCTTTGCCGAATTTCTACAATGTTTACGGCGATTCGTTTTTATATCTTGATTTTTTATTTTTCATGCAATTTACGCATGCTTGCACGCGTGGTGAACACAGTTCACGTCAAACAGTTGACTGAGTAAAGTTCACTGTTCAATGCATGGGATAAGGCCTAAACAAATACACTATCGATTTTTGCACTTGCGAGATGAATTTCGGAACAGAAATAGCGCAGTTCAATTTTCATTCGCCTAAACTTTAAGTGAGTCATTTTACGATTTGTTGGCTAGGATATGTGCCGGGAAGTTAAACACACAGACACACACAAAGATACACACACAGACACACAAGTTGAGTTATATATATATATATATATATATATATATATATATATATATATTATATATATATATATATATATATATATATATATATATATATGTATACACATATATATATATAAGTGAATTTCAGTCGTGAACTGTTGAAGTCCAACAATGAATATTTTATATGGTAACATGTCACGCAAAAAAACTAACAACCAAATCTCCTTATCGTCTTTGTAAAGGGAGAGAAATTAAACGATGCCCTTCAAGATACAAAGTGTTTTAAAGTAACATTGGATATTAAAACTCAGGAGGTATTCATTATACGTAAACACATTCATGCCAAAATGAGATTTAAAATCCCCTTGTAATAAACTGACATTCACTTAGGCGTCGTGATGACAGAATCGTTAGCACACCCAGCAAGATGCTTAGTGGTATTTCGTTTGTCTTCCCCTTCTGAGTTCAAATCCCGTCGAGTTTGACATTGCCACTCATCCTTTCTGGAACGACAGAATAAGTACCAGGGGAACACTGGATTTTATGAAATCGAGTGCCCAACGAAATTGCTGACCATAGGCTGAAATTTTGAAAACAATAATTTGACATTCTCAGTTTATGTATATATATATATGTGTGTGTGTGTGTGTGTGTGTAAGTGTGCGTGTGTGTGTGTGTGTGCATACGTACATAAGCATATATATATATGTATATACACACAAATATGCGTGTGTCGTAATTGCTCGAAAAGTGGAGTTGATAAAATAGCTGACATCTGATGAACGGTCGTTCTTTATGTTATTTGTCTTGTTTTCCATTTGTTTTTTTCGCTGTTCGCAAAAAAAGTTCCTATTCCAGCTTTTCGTATTTCGTATTTCACGTTGCTTACATCTTTTGGCTTTCTGTACTCAAATATGCATATGTATATACATATATATGCAATTATGTCAATATATGTATGTGTATATGCATATATTTATGTAGGTGTATATATATATATATATAATATATATATATATATTGTGTGTGTGTGTGTGTGTGTGTGTATATATATATATATATATATACATATAAATATATATTGGTGGATATACTTGTATACACGCACACGTATCGATTTTCTTCCTCCTGGCACTTATCGAAGACTTAAGTATTAATCTATTGCTTCTTTAATATGATTTTGTAACCTTTTCTTACATTTTCCTGTTTTGTATTTTGTTTACTTCGTTAACTCCTAAGTGTTTACAAGTATCTGTTATGTCTAATGCTCTTTTGTTTATTTTCCTATCCAAGATAATCTTTTTTTAATTGACTTTTCACTTTTAAAGGTCGTCTTCTAATAATTCCCTAACCGAGTAATATATAAATTGTTACTCTGCTAAATCCAGCAGCTATCTGTAACGGTGCTTGCAGCCGTTTATTAAGTTTAGTGGTGATTTATTTGCAGCAGAAGATAGATAATCCGCCGAAAGCATTTCAATATGTGCTGAATCTGTTCCTGAGTATTAGTTTAACCTGTTTATGACCGATAAAACAAGAGCAGAAAGAGAACGTCTCCTTTGAATATTCCTCATCTCATATCATGAGTTTAATTTTATGATTTTAATTTTCTCTCGTCTTCGTATATCCAGTACCTTTCATTAATTCATTCATGCTGTGTTTGCTGTAATGCTGCTATATTACTTATCACTTGAATTTATGACCGACAGTATACATACATATTCTTTATGTGTTTGGGTAGATTTGGACGCGAAGATACTAGTCGTTGTTATATTTTGTCAGTTTATAAAACACTCAATTGCTTAGAGTAAGGTAACTTTGGGACATACGGTGTTTTGACTCTGTTATTTCTCATTTACCTATCCTACTAATGATGCTGACAAGAGATTGTAGCGTTTATCTTTATCATTCCTTTGCTTGTTCTAGTCATTATACTGCAGTCATGCTGAGGTGGCTCCTTGAAAGATTTTAGTCGAACAAATCGACTCTGTTCCTATTGTAAAATCCTGTTCTTATTGTAAAGCCTACGAATTATTGGAGCCCTTTCTTTTCCTAAACCACTAAGCTGCAGGTTTGTAAATAAGCCGATACCATTTGTCAAGCGGTGGTGGGTACAAGCATAAACACAAATGCAATCACATATAGATGCGTATATATATGATGGACTCTCCCATCAAAGACTAAGTATAAGCGTTCAAGATACACAACGACTTGCAGAAATGATTTGTTTATAGTGATCAAATGTTCATGCCGGCACATTAGCTCATTCCCTCTATCACATCGACGTTGTCTGAAAATGTACACTGTGTCAGGTTTAGAAGTGGTCTAGAGAAATATGAAATAAAGTATTTTGCTCAAGAACACAATACACCATCCAATCTGGGAGTTGAAACCACGATCTTGCGATCGTAAGTATAAAAGCTAACCGCTAGACCATGTATGTATGTATGTATGTATGTATGTGTATGTAACGGGAAGCTTTATGAAAATAAACAAAAGACGAAGGCAGGTGGAAAACAAACGAACAATTGTATTAGTATGGCGCTCAGGAAATATAAATAAAACAAGTCTTTAACGTTTCGAGCCTACGCTCTTCAACAGAAAGATACACAGAGAGAGAAAAACACAGAAAGAAGGAGAGAAAAAAAATGCGTGCAGTAGCTAACGAATCAACATGGCGATCTGATTTCGGCCAGAGGTCAAAGATCAAACATGAGACGCGAGAGCGAAATAAGGGGAGATAATAGGGTTGATAAATGGGTTGAGGGACCAGCTAAAAGTGCGTGGGAGGGGTCTGGATGTGTGTATGTATAGGGTTGGTGTATGTATTAGTATGTATAAGGGTGTGTGTGTGTGTGTGTGTGTGTGTGTGTGTATGAGAGAGTATTAGTGCGTATGTATGTATGTATAGGTGACGAACTTCTTCAGTTGTCGCCTACCAGTCCCATTGACAATTCTTTAGTCGATGGAAACAAACAGCTTCACACACCACCAGGCTTAGGAATCAACGAGCTTCTTATTTACCGAGGCCTGCAGATATCTGCCAGCAGATAACAACTCCAAATAAGCGCAGTGAACAACGAGAATCAAAACGGCTTTGCCAGTGTCGTGTGTGATTAGGCAAATCGATGTTGTATGTTTTTTTTTCTATTGGAGAAGCACACATTTCAAACGAATGACTGTTTTCAACACATTCAAATCATTATTATATGTTTTCATTCTCATTCTCGCTGTTCACCATGCGCTTCCAAATATTTTGTCAGTTGGCAGATATCAACAATCATGAGGAAATGATTTGTTCGGTGTAGATGTAAACAAATGCCACAAACTATTGCTAGATTCATTTATGTGGAGTAGGTTTGGCTGAGAGGATGTGAAAATAATGTCGAAACCTTGGGTGTTACAGAGTCTCCAAATTCTAATGATTCTAGTGTTATGTACGTACGTCCACCTGACGTTATTCTCCAATGACGAAAGATAGCAGCAATTTGTATTGTAGACAGTTGCCTCCCTTGAAACCAGCTGTCTCATCCATTGGTTACTAGATGGCATATGTCGTGGTGTTGCATTGTGGGAGAAAAATATTTATAGCTTTTGGACGGCGCAACCTAGTTGATTAGACATATTTTCTTCTTGTTGCGATTCCAAGTAATGTAACGGTTAAACATAACCACATCTCGTATATGAATACGAGCGTACAAAACTGCCTTTATCTCTTTCTATACAAATACTGTAATTTGTATGCAGTATCAAGGTTAAAACGAGTTACGACCGTATTTGCAAATTCTTCTCGTCTTTTTATTCTTGTATTTGGAGAATGTTTGCCTTCTACGATTCGGCTTTCTTTTTTAGGAGCAAAAGTTCCTAAAGTATGATTACGTTCGAAACTTCTGAAACGTATTAAGAATGAATTTATATGTCAAGATATAATGTTTCTGAGTTCTGAGTTCAAATGCCGCCGGGGTGTACGAGCCAATCGACCCAAGGACTTATTCTTTGTAAGCCTAGTACTTATTCTATCGGTCTCTTTTGCAGAATAACTAAGTGACGAGGACGTAAACACACCAGCATCGGTGGTCAAGCGATGTTGGTGGGACAAACACAGATACACACACACACACACACACACACATATATATATATATATATATATATATATATATACGACGGGCTTCTTTTAGTTTCCATCTACCAAATCCACTCACAAGGCTATAGTAGAAGATACTTGACCAAGATGCCACGCAGTGGGAGTGAACCCAGAACCATGTGGTTCGTAAGCAAGCTACTTACCGTCGAAAACTTTCTCATAACCAAGTCATGTCAGGCTTAAAACCTTATTTTCCTTTCAGTTTCCGATTGTGGTTTTACAGATCAGCAATTACTCTTTACAATCATGTGTCTTTGCAGAATCCCTCCTATTGTAGTGACATTATTTCATTTGTTATCTAGCACATTACCATGTTGACAGACATGCTACGGACGTGCCAATTCTAATTTTTGTGTTATTGCTACTCATATGAATTACAGCCGTCTTTTAAAATTATTTCGTTTTCTTTTTCCCCTCAACAAATATTTAAACATTTCTATCAAGATTTAACGTATATATTTGTGAAACTCAAAACCATTAGTTCTGAAGATTATCAATTCTAACTTTCTCCAGATATTGTTTCCCTATGATCGCAACAACATTTCGAGTTGGTATGTTTCCTACGTTTGTTCACACACTGCATATCTGGTCTTGAAAATAAATTCTTGACCATGGTAATTCTTTTGCTGTCCACATTCTTCCCCCAAATTAGACAATTTCTCTTGCTGTTGGCATTGCAATGATTTCTATTTTGTTTTCGCATACTTCATAGAACAACCATTTGGGTTGGAATCGAAGTAATTGGTTTGTTGAAAGAATCGTTGGCGTTTTTCATAACAACGGATTCTTTGCAATTAAGCGAGGATCACTTCTTTGAGGCGTCCTTTGATGTCAGGCTCTTCTTTGTTATGTATTCCTGGAATACTTTTTCCTCATTTTTTTCTTTTCTAGATTTTCATTTCATTAAGGATTGAGGGATTTTTATTTTTATTTTATGTTCCATCATTATCTGATAGTTTTCCACGTTATTTATTTACTTGGGTTCAGATGTCACTATATGAGTAAGCCCACCTTCGTTTGAAATCTCTATGTTTTCTACAGGAATTATTTGGCTATTCAGACTTAAGCTCAGAACGAATAGGGTCGTAATTAAGCACCTCCAGGCATTTTGTTTGCTGTTTTGCTAATTTTATTACCAAACCAACCGAAAACAAACTTGATAATGAAGGTGTTGATGATGATGATGATGATGATAACATCTACAACAATAATGATGATTTCATTTATCAAGTTTTATCATATAAAAACTAACAACTGTATCAAAAATTGGGAATACTTCTATTAGCAGACGAACAGAGGAAGAATTGAATTTTCAGAGAATAAAATCGGAGAATTGGGAGACGACAGCCTTTATGTATATATAAATTATTGATTGTAAGTATATATAGGTAGCTATAAATAAGGAAATAATTTTATTCTCACATGAAGGATAATGATTGTAATACAGTGTGAAGAATACAAACTATCTATATTTTGCAGAAAAATCTGTCGGTAGTCAGCCATGAGATTCGGACTCACATCCCTGTGATTACGCGTCAAGTACTTTACCATTAAGCTAAACTGCCCCAACGACAAATTCTTCTGCAAATTTAGCATATATAAATCTAGCTTTATAAGACTGGAATTTAGCGTATGATAGCGTCTTATAAAGCTAGATTTATATATCCTAATTTTACAGAAGAATTTGTCGTTGGGGCAGTTTAGCTTAATGGTAAAATACTTGACGCGTAATCACAAGGATGTGAGTTCGAATCTCATGGCTGGCCGCTGAAAGATTTTTTAGCAAAATATAGATAGTTTATGCTATATTATTAGTATTATCCTGCGTTATCTTTCAATACATCTCAACGCTTCTAAAGCAAACTTAGTTGAATTTAATATATATATATATATATTCATAGTAAAAGAGGAAGAATGAAGTTGATACATCTATATTGTTTGTTACAATTGGTTCTATTGTTTCGATACTATATATATATATATATATATATATATGAAATAAGAATTGAAGGAATGAAGAGAAATGTAGAAAACCACGGCAAAAGTAATATTAAATGTAAAGACTAAAGAGAAGAGGAAAAGTAGAATTACACACCACACACACACACACATATATATATATATATATATATATATATATCTTATATTGCTTGTCCTCGATATGACGTTAAACTGCATCCCGTTGTTAGGGATGTTCGTGAGTTCAGTCCTTAATGACCATCACTGTCTGGCATGCTCTTTCTTGGAACTGTATTTCCTCTCAGCATCTCATCTATAAGTGAAACAGATTTTTAAAGGACGGATTGAGCACTATAGCTGCAGTGAGAGCAAATAATTTAGGAAAAGGAAAACTCCAAAATTAATACGTTCTTTCAATAAGCCCTAAGCCAGCACAAAAAAGTATGGTTGATAAAGCTAATAAAGCTAATAAATCCAATAACAGAGATCCAGATTAGAGGGAAGACAACTCCGGACCCTCAACAGCTGAGCAGAGGGGCAAATCATCAGCCCCGAGCAGGTGTGACGGGTGCAACCAGGTATTCAATCCAACAACTCGAGACTGGAGTGTCTTGAATACGCTTGCCAAGTAGAATGCACATTTACTGTAAGTGTGCATTCTTCTGCTGGTGGTTATAGCATCCATATCACGTGATTTCGAATTCTGATGTTCAGCATCTCTGCTCTCGTCAGTGGATGTTTCTGCGCCTAGGGTTAAGCTCAACTTGCTTCGTCAACTCAAAACCGTTGAAAGTTTGTGCTGTTTGAAAACGTTAGAATTGCATAGTATAAATAATGTAGGTGGCTTATCAGCTATTTCAAGCATAAAGGCAAATATATAAACCCCAGGCGCACTAAGATCCATTGACAAGAATAGATATGCTAAGCATCCGAATTTGAAATCACATGACATGGGTATATTTACTAATTCAGTATGGATCTTTGTCTCACTATAATACGGAGCTTCGTCTCCTTCATCAACTTACTACGATAATGCTTTTTGTGTTTAATATGTCGTTCTTGATTCTTATTTCTAGCAAATTTGGTACCGCTTTGCACCCTTGTCACTTTAGTGACGTTTATAAATTTACGTTTAGGTTTGAAATTGCTGATAAGCCACCTACAAAATCTGTGTATATATATATATATATATATATATATATATATATATATATATATATATATATATATAATTTCAACAATTGAGGGTAAAATTAATTAATTAATCAATTTCACCAAGTATTCAGTATGCAAAGGGACCATTTAAGGCGAATTCAAATTATTACATTATATAAAAGGGCTTAGTAAAATAAATTACTTTGCCGCATACTGAACTCATTAGAAATAGCAGCCAAAAAAAACTTTTCTAAAACTATTTCTAATACTTAAAGAAAACCTCTCTCATATAGTGTTTGCTCAATTCAACTCACGGAAGTATGGGGGTAGAGACATTAAAAAATCAAATGCAAAGGTTATTTGAGAACGTACGTTTCAAGATTAGTCAAACTCGACATTTCTATCATCAGCTCAGAACTCCTGGTTTGGATTTGAAAACACTGAAAGTGGGAGCATACCCTTTCGGCTTCTTCTCGCTTCTGAAGATCTGCTCGACACTAACAGTGCCAACAAACTCAAAAATGCAAGCGAAGAATTTCTGCTCTCCCCTTTCCACCAGCGTGGGTTAAAATCAGCAAACACTATGTTTTTTCGGTAAAATCCTAGGCATTATATAGAGAGAGATGAATTATAATTTCAACAATTGAGGGTAAAATTAATTAATTAATCAAATTCACCAGTATTCAGTATGCAAAGGGACCATTTAAGGCGAATTCAAATTATTACATTATATAAAAGGGCTTAGTAAAATAAATTACTTTGCCGATACTGAACTCATTAGAAATAGCAGCAAAAAAAAACTTTTCTAAAACTATTCTAATACTTAAGAAAACCTCTCTCATATAGTGTTTGCTCCAATTCACTCACGGAAGTATGGGGGTAGAGACATTAAAAAATCAAATGCACAGGTTATTTGAGAACGTACGTTTCAAGATTAGTCAAACTTGACATTTCTATCATCAAGCTCGAACTCCCTGGTTTGGATTTGAAAACACTGAAAGTGGGAGCATACCTTTCGGCTTCTCTCGCTTCTGAAGATCTGGCGACACTAACAGTGCCAACAAACTCAAAAATGCAAGCGAAGAATTTCTGCTCTCCCCTTTCCACCAGCGTGGGTTAAAATCAGCAAACACTATGCTTTTTTCGGTAAAATCCTAGGCATTATATAGAGAGAGATGAATTATAATTTCAACAATTGAGGGTAAAATTAATTAATTAATCAATTTCACCAAGTATTCAGTATGCAAAGGGACCATTTAAGGCGAATTCAAATTATTACATTATATAAAAGGGCTTAGTAAAATAAATTACTTTGCCGCATACTGAACTCATTAGAAATAGCAGCCAAAAAAAACTTTTCTAAAACTATTTCTAATACTTAAAGAAAACCTCTCTCATATAGTGTTTGCTCAATTCAACTCACGGAAGTATGGGGGTAGAGACATTAAAAAATCAAATGCAAAAGTTATTTGAGAACGTACGTTTCAAGATTAGTCAAACTCGACATTTCTATCATCAGCTCAGAACTCCCTGGTTTGGATTTGAAAACACTGAAGTGGGAGCATACCCTTTCGGCTTCTTCTCGCTTCTGAAGATCTGCTCGACACTAACAGTGCCAACAAACTCAAAAATGCAAGCGAAGAATTTCTGCTCTCCCCCTTCCACCAGCGTGGGTTAAAATCAGCAAACACTATGCTTTTTTCGGTAAAATCCTAGGCATTATATAGAGAGAGATGAATTATAATTTCAACAATTGAGGGTAAAATTAATTAATTAATCAATTTCACCAGTATTCAGTATGCAAAGGGACCATTTAAGGCGAATTCAAATTATTACATTATATAAAAGGGCTTAGTAAAATAATTACTTTGCCGCATACTGAACTCATTAGAAATAGCAGCCAAAAAAAACTTTTCTAAAACTATTTCTAATACTTAAAGAAAACCTCTCTCATATAGTGTTTGCTCAATTCAACTCACGGAAGTATGGGGGTAGAGACATTAAAAAATCAATGCAAAGTTTATTTGAGAACGTACGTTTCAAGATTAGTCAAACTCGACATTTCTATCATCAGCTCAGAACTCCCTGGTTGGATTGAAAACACTGAAAGTGGGAGCATACCCTTTCGCTTCTTCTCGCTTCTGAAGATCTGCGCGACACTAACAGTGCCAACAAACTCAAAAATGCAAGCGAAGAATTTCTGCTCTCCTCCCTTTCCACCACCACGTGGGTTAAAATCAGCAAACACTATGCTTTTTTCGGTAAAATCCTAGGCATTATATATAGAGAGATGAATTATATTTCAACAATTGAGGGTAAAATTAATTAATTAATCAATTTCACCAAGTATTCAGTATGCAAAGGGACCATTTAAGGCGAATTCAATTATTACATTATATAAACGGGCTTAGTAAAATAAATTCCTTTGCCGCATACTGAACTCATTAGAATAGCAGCCAAAAGAAACTTTTCTAAAACTATTTCTAATACTTAAAGAAAACCTCTCTCATATAGTGTTTGCTCAATTCCACTCACGGAAGTATGGGGGTAGAGACATTAAAAAATCAAATGCAAAGGTTATTTGAGAACGTACGTTTCAAGATTAGTCAAACTCGACATTTCTATCATCAGCTCAGAACTCCCTGGTTGGATTTGAAAACCCTGAAAGTGGGAGCATACCCTTTCGGCTTCTTCTCGCTTCTGAAGATCTGCTCGACACTAACAGTGCCAACAAACTCAAAAATGCAAGCGAAGATTTCTGCTCTCCCCTTTCCACCACGTGGGTTAAAATCAGCAAACACTATGCTTTTTTCGGTAAAATCCTAGGCATTATATAGAGAGAGATGAATTATAATTTCAACAATTGAGGGTAAAATTAATTAATTAATCAATTTCACCAGTATTCAGTATGCAAAGGGACCATTTAAGCGAATTCAAATATTACATTTATAAAAGGGCTTAGTAAAATAATTACTTTTTGCCGCATACTGAACTCATTAGAAATAGCAGCCAAAAAAAACTTTTCTAAAACTATTTCTAATACTTAAGAAAACCTCTCTCATATATATTTTGCTCAATTCAACTCACGGAATAATGGGGGTAGAGACATTAAAAAATCAAATGCAAAGGTTATTTGAGACGTACTTTTCAAGATTAGTCAAACTCGACATTTCTATCATCAGCTCAGAACTCCCTGGTTTGGATTTGAAAACACTGAAAGTGGGAGCATACCCTTTCGGCTTCTTCTCGTTTCTGAAGATCTGCTCGACACTAACAGTGCCAACAAACTCAAAAATGCAAGCAAAGAATTTCTGCTCTCCCCTTTCCACCAGCGTGGGTTAAAATCAGCAAACACTATGCTTTTTTCGATAAAATCCTAGGCATTATATAGAGAGAGATGAATTATAATTTCAACAATTGAGGGTAAAATTAATTAATTAATCAATTTCACCAAGTATTCAGTATGCAAAGTATTAGAAATAGTTTTAGAAAAGTTTTTTTTGGCTGCTATTTCTAATGAGTTCAGTATGCGGCAAAGTAATTTATTTTACTAAGCCCTTTTATATAATGTAATAATTTGAATTCGCCTTAAATGGTCCCTTTGCATACTGAATACTTGGTGAAATTGATTAATTAATTAATTTTACCCTCAATTGTTGAAATTATAATTCATCTCTCTCTATATAATGCCTAGGATTTTACCGAAAAAAGCATAGTGTTTGCTGATTTTAACCCACGCTGGTGGAAAGGGGAGAGCAGAAATTCTTCGCTTGCATTTTTGAGTTTGTTGGCACTGTTAGTGTCGAGCAGATCTTCAGAAGCGAGAAGAAGCCGAAAGGGTATGCTCCCACTTTCAGTGTTTTCAAATCCAAACCAGGGAGTTCTGAGCTGATGATAGAATTGTCGAGTTTGACTAATCTTGAAACGTACGTTCTCAAATAACCTTTGCATTTGATTTTTTAATGTCTCTACCCCCATACTTCCGTGAGTTGAATTGAGCAAACACTATATGAGAGAGGTTTTCTTTAAGTATTAGAAATAGTTTTAGAAAAGTTTTTTTGGCTGCTATTTCTAATGAGTTCAGTATGCGGCAAAGTAATTTATTTTACTAAGCCCTTTTATATAATATATATATATATATATATATATATATATATATATATATATATATATATTATATATATATATATGTATATATATATATATGTATATATATATATATGTATGTATATATATGTACATATATATATCTACATATACATACATACATACATACATATATATATATACATACTTATATACCTATATATATATGTATATATATATATACATACATACATAAATATATGTGTATGCTTATGACCCACTTATTGACAGACTGTGTTGGTTCATTTATGTCCCCGTAACTTAGTAGTATGGTAAAAGACCGATCTAATAAGTACCAGGTTTAAAGGCTGTGTACTGGATTCGATTTGCTTCGACTAAAACCCTTCAAGGTGTTACCTCAGCATGGCAGTCGTCTTATGATGAAACATAGCCCAAAATTAAAAACAAAATCCAAGCAATATTTAGTATAAATATTCCTTGAATCTTCCCCAGATAGTAATTAATTTCATCCTTAATATTAATGAAATACTTCTTTTCATAATACAACTAATAAATAAGTTACAGATTGAATCATACTTAAGCATTTTAAGAGGAAGAAATAATGCTATATATGACAACCATCAAAATGAAAATGTAAGAACCTCATAATAGATAAAACAATATTTAAATTCTATGCACTTTGCCATCATATATCTTAATTTCAAATTCAATTTTCTAACTTCATTTGTGTTGCGAGGGGACCGTAGTCTTACTTGAATTAACGGCCATAGCCTAAAGAAATCACACATAGTAAACAAAATAGTTTCTCTTTATGTAAGACACTAGTAATGTACAAATGTAAAGCTAATTATACCGAAGGAAAGGATTTAGATAATGATGAAACAAGTGGAACATTAAAAAGTAATGTAGAAATGAAATAAAAACGAAAGACATCGCCACAGTGTAACTCTAAAATATACTAAAGAAAAAAATAAAGTAAATAAATGATTGAATAAAAAATATCTTTCCTTAGCCAGAAGCCTTCAGAGTCATTGAGAAAATAGTAAGTTAGCGTGACAGCGAAATAAGGCTCAAAAGCTCTTAACTAAAAGCAAAAACTATCGCCTGATTTTAGCAGCACAAATAAATAGATAAAGAAAGATCAAGGAAAGAAAGAGAAAAATATAGATAGAAATAAAAAGAAGAAAAGAAAGAAAATATTGAGAGAAGGCTAAAACCAGTGTAGACTGTGCAATCAGCACGAGACACAATTGATCATATTATTTTGGCTGCTCAGTTCTTGCAATAATCAATAACATTCAGAAGTATAACAGGTGAGCTAGTTATATCTACGCACAAACTTGAATATAAAAAGTAAGAATGTGCAGTATAAGAAGCTATGAAATCTAGTATGAATACGACAATAACAAGAGCGCTGTAATACGGGGCATACCTATTTAATGTGACAAAGAAATAGATGTGAATATCCTGAATATTATAATCAAACACGGCAATATACTCTGTGAAAAATCTTTGCACGAGAGAATAAAAACATGCTAAAGTACAAGGACCGAAAAACTTAGTAAAACGGGTATTAGTAAGAAGAACACCAACAAAGATTTTTGAAAAAGACGATAGATCTTACAAAATAGCAAAAAATTCGGTCTGACCAATATTCTCACCTGCCATTGTCCACTTTCAGCAAAAGTCTCTTCTATTAGTTTTTAGCCTTCTTTCAGCAAAAAGACGCTATGCAACAATTCCAGTTGATGTTTTGCGCAAAAGTATCCAAATATTGAAAGCAATACAAAACAGAAATGCAACACAAACTGACGACAATAAAATTACGCGACACAAACAGCAAATATTGAACATTACCATCTAATAATGTAACAGGAATCGCTGTACAAAAATCACTTTATCTATTATATAAAATCCGTTCTGTCTGTCTGTCGATTCCAGGTGAGAATGCGATCGATAAAGCCTTGGAAACGTGCATTTGTACGCGTAATTACATCAGTAGAAATCCGTCTTTTGCTGGTATCTCAATTTTTGGTTAAATCAGTGTTTCTCAAAGGAGAGGCCTATAGGAAGGTCGCAAAAGTTGTTTTCAGAAAATTTGGCTTAAATGTTTGACAACTCAGCACCGTCTATTGGACGGGGGGCGTTTTGCTCGTAATAACATAAAAGAAATTCCATAAGACGTTCCACAGCAATGTCATCGAACGTAACAGCAAAGGGTATACAATTTTCACACAGTACTGTGACCATTATATAAAGTAAGACATTCTGAGCTGAGGTTATATCACAAAGTCGAGGAATTAAAAACTCAGAGGAATTTTGTATTACACACTGTCGCACAGCTAAATATTTTCAACATAGTGGTAGGCAAAACTGTGTGTTAAGAAATTTGTCTCTCAGCCACATGGTTTCAGGTTCAATTCCACTGCGCGCGTCAATGTTTGTATGCGTGTCTGCGTTTATGTTTGTCTCTCTCCGCAGCTTGACAACCGATGTCAGTTTATGTACGTCTCCGAAATTTATCATTTAACCTGAGAGATTGATGGAATATGTGCTAGGCTTTGAAAAATAAATGTTGGAGTCGATTCATTCAGCTAAAACCCATCAATACGATGCCCCAGCATAGCCGTAGTCAAATGACTGGAAGAATAAGATAAAAGGTAAAGGATAATAGAATGTTTAAAGGCAATTCTATATGACAGCAATAAGAGTTTTGGTTAATGGCTTTTTAGCCTTTACCTTTTTCTCTTCTGCCTGCTACAGTCATTGGATTGCAGCCAAATTTCAGCATTTATTTGGATAGTTTAGGTTGAAGTGATCTATACCAGCGAACCTATGCTAGGAGAATCTAAACAACCAGTACTACATATACACATACAGAGACGCGCATATATATATATATATATATATATATATATATATTATATATATATATATATATTATATATATATATATAATATATATATATATATAATATATATATATATATATATATATAATAAATATATATATATATAATATATATATATATATATATATATATATATATATATATATAATATGGGAAAAAGGCAAGGTAGAAAATGCTAAAACAATTTGATTAGAATCCTTTCAGTACCGGATTTAGTCATTGGGACATTTTCAACTGTGAGTATGGAAAACAATAAAATTTTAGAAAAATTAAAAGGAAAGTTTTTAAAAGAATATTTGCATAGTATTCAAATATAAGGAGCATTTTCCTTGCTTCTGCCTTTATTTGTCACTCTTGTTTATTCTTGTGGGTAGGAAGGCTCGGAGAATGGGGCGTTAGAAGAGCAAGGTGAAGGGGTGGTAGGTGAGAGGAAACTGGAGACTGGGAACGGTGGTGTGGGAGCGGAAAGAAAGAGAGAGCAGAAGTGCTCTGGTAACAGTTGTGTGAATGGTGGTGAGGGGTTATCCGCGAAGGATGAAGTGGCGAGCCAAGATTTGAGACTGAGTCTCCACTGCAGAGCTTACACAAACAGAGGAATTGAGAGTAGGGGAGGGAGGGCTTGGTAAGGACTGGGTGAGTGTAGGAGAAGCTAATGTATGAATGTTAGTTGGTGTGTTTGTTGATACAGACATCAATATAACGACCGTATTGTTCGGTAGTGGGACCAGTTGATCGTGATAATATATATATATATATATATACGACGGACTTATTTCCTTTTCCGTTTATCAAATCCATTTTCAAGGCTTTGAATGACTCGATGGTATGGTAGGAGACACCTATCCAAGTAGTCACGCTGAGGGTCTAAATCCGGAACCATATTGTTGAGAAAGGAAATTTTTT
This sequence comes from Octopus sinensis, assembly GCF_006345805.1. Taxonomy (NCBI): domain Eukaryota; kingdom Metazoa; phylum Mollusca; class Cephalopoda; order Octopoda; family Octopodidae; genus Octopus; species Octopus sinensis. The sequence continues at coordinate 79,608,089 of NC_043001.1, read as the reverse complement.
TACCACTCACACACGCTTGCGTCAATAGGCTTATAAAAAATATTAACTTAGGCTTTTTTACTGAAACTTGTTCCTACTCTTTCAGCTGATGAAGTATAAGAAGTAAAGTCTCCCCGGATGGGATTTGAACTAAGAACAAAAGCTTATATAACATAAGCTATCTGTTTGGAAAAGTGTCCTTCATTTTCTTGCAGCTTCATTACTTTCACTCTCTTTTATAACTCAATATGTTGTGGGCGGACAGAGATGCAGAGGCAGAGAATATAGCGCTTATTTAGTATAAGACAGTTATTAATCATAAAAACAAAATCAATATTATAACTAAACATTGCTTTGAAATTGTATGCAATGGAACGTGGTATAAGGTTTTCGGTAGGTTGTTTGCAGTTGACATCCAGAAATGTTCTTAATTGAACAATCAAGAAGCCTTACCAATGATAGCAGGGAAAGCAATTTGTTCGGGAATTTACGAATGTATGCATTCATGGGAAAAATAATCCATTCCTTCCATAAATTCTGATGGAAAATTCCAAATATGAATATGTGACAACTTACACGTGTGCGCAGACGCACGCACATACAGACTGATAAACGTACGTCATATACACATACGAACAAATACAGAAGTAAACACATAAAAATAAATACTTGTGTTCATATGTGTGTGTGTATATATGTGTGTATGTGTATGTATATTTACGTATACGTAGAAAAGTAAACCGTTAAAAGTGCACATATAAATGAAATGATATCTATCCATATTTCATATCACTTTCTCAGCATATGTGTGTATGTATCTGTGAGCGTGTGTGTGCAAGTATGCATGATAAATAATACTTAATGATATATGTGTGTACATATATACATAGATTTATATATATATATATATATATATATATATATATATATATATATATATATATATATATATATATGTATATATATAAACATATACAGTATAGTATATCATATTCAAAAATAATATTAAAAGATAGTCTGCATATCTCTCGTTGTATCTATTTACGATACGTTCTCATTCGTATATACTCACCATGACATACATTTATAAAGTTCTATTTTTCACTGTTTATACATGTCCACTGATTAATTGCGGCTATTAATGTAAATTTCGGGCCCATGGGCTTTGGTCAGCTCAAAGGGATGATGGTGCCAAACAGTGTCCGCACTGAAAGGAGACACGTTCAAATACATATACACACGCACACAGAGGCAAATGCATATGCGGAAAAAGAGAGGTGGAGAGAGAGAGAGAGAGGGAGAGAGGGGGAGTGAGAGGAGGATAGAAAAAGGAGAGAGGGAGAGAGAGAGAGAGAGAGAGAGAGAAGCGGACAGCCTGTCTCAAACGTACGGAGATGTAGAAATGAAGGTAAATTTTTTCATATGAAGAATCATCTATTTGGAGTCGTATTTAGAAGTCACATCTTTGGTATACGGTGCGGCGAATATGTGATTAGAATTTTTTAGTGATATATCACAAGATGGATTTTCCAAGCCGAACGAACCGCCTGGAGACCTGCAGGAAGGGAAAGAATGTAGTCTCAGTTGGTCAGGTCTGAGAAAGTCTAATGACGGTTGCCTTGGATAGGACTCTATGGAAGAAGTGCCTAAGAAATCTACTACAATGACGACGATTGCATGGAGTTATCTCCTTTTATAGGCTAGATAAATAAATAGCGGAATATTATTAATATTAGTAAAGAAGACGATCTCTATTCAAACCGAAAATATATAGATAAATTTAATTTTTGAGATGGGAAAAATTCAAAAGCATTGCAGTAAAGTTTTTTAGTGTTTGTCGTGGTTTACGCAAAACTAGTAAAAATCACGTAGATTCGTATATACCTACTGTTAGCTAGGGCATTGCTATAGTAGGGTGTTGCCTTATCGAAAATGTTTGACAAAGCAGCTTCCTACTATAGCAATGCCCTAGTGGCTCCAAAGAGAAGTTATATTATTGCCTTTGTAGAACAATTCGAATAATAAAAATAGACCTAAGAAAAGACCGAGAAAATAATTTGCTCGCGCTCACCTTTCTTCCTAAATGTTAAAACTAACGTACATAAAGTATTCCTGTGTTTGTTAAATAAGCTTTCTCAGAAACTTACAAACCCAGAAGCATCCTTAAAAGAATTTCAATTCAGTTATCCGATAGTTGCTGCCTCAATATGAATAACATTACCACCCCACTCGCACATGTAACTGTCGAGACCCTGGGGTTTATCCATTCGATTAGGAATGCACGATAAACTCTGTCGTATACGAGAGAGAAGTTATAACCACGCTTCACGACAACCTAACCGAAAAGAAGAATGACATCTATTCTATCTATCTATCTATCTATCTATCTATCTATCTATCTATCTATCTATCTATCTATCTATCTATCTATCTATCTATCTATCTGAGTCAGAGATCCCCTTCAGTAACGAATGACCATGAGATTGCACCTAAAAACTCACCCTCCTAGGTACAAGTCCGGGCACGTTTGTTTATGGAAGACTAGCAGTCACCTATGCATAACAGCCTCCTCCTTCCACGCCACCGATTTTATCCAAGGGAAAGGCAAATTGGCCGAGGCAAATTGGCCGAGGCATTGGCCGATGCAGCTTGTCATCGGTGACGTCACAACACATTTCTACAACTCAGTGAACTGGAGCAAGGTGAAATAAAGTGTCTTGCTCAAGAACACGACACGCAGCCCGGTCAGGAATTCGAACTCACAACCTCACGGTCATAAGGTCCTAAGATCGTCGCTCTAATGACTGAACTATGCACGTTCTCACACACACACACACAACCCCTCTTATATATATATTATATATAATATATATATATATATATATATATATGTGTGTGTGTGTGTGTGTGTTGGTTTGTGTGTGAATATTTTGCGTAATGAGATAAAAATACCAAGGCTATATAGATATTGGAGCATTTATGCTCTAATATCTATACAGTCTTGGTTTTTTTATCTCATTACGCAAAAAATTCATATATACACACGCTGACATAGAACCAACTTTGAACACTTTATTCGCAATATTAGCGAATCTGGAACTTAACTATGGTCTGTCTATAGCACTTATTCAGCTTACCTGACACTTTGGGTCTCAACAAGACCATTATCTCTTATATATATATATATATTATATATACATATATATATATATATATACATATATATATATACATATTATATATATATATATATATATATATATATATAATATATATATATATATATATATATATATATATATATATATATATATATATAACGGGAAGCTTTATGAAAATAAACAAAAGACGAGGCAGGTGGAAAACAAACGAACAATTGTATTAGTATGGCGCTCAGGAAATATAAATAAAACAAGTCTTTAACGTTTCGAGCCTACGCTCTTCAACAGAAAGATACACAGAGAGAGAAGAAAAACACAGAAAGAAGGAGAGAAAATAATGCGTGCAGTAGCTAACGAATCAACATGGCGATCTGATTTCGGCCAGAGGTCAAAGATCAAAATGAGACGCGAGAGCGAAATAAGGGAGATAATAGGGTTGATAAAAGGGTTGATGGACCAGCTAAAAGTGCGTGGGAGGGGTCTGGATGTGTGTATGTATAGGGTTGGTGTATGTATTAGTATGTATAAGGGTGTGTGTGTGTGTGTGTGTGTGTATGAGAGAGTATTAGTGCGTAAGATTGGTCTGGACGTGCGTATGTATGGGGTTGGTGTATGTATTAGTATGTATTAGTATGTATTAGTACGTATTGGTATGTATAGGTGTGTGTGTGTGTGTGTGAGAGAGTATAAGTGCGTATGCGGGGTCTGGACGTGTGTATGTATAGGGTTGGTGTAAGTATTAGTATGTACTAGTATGTATTAGTTGGTGTGTGTATTAGTATGGCACATCATATGTGATGTGATGTGTAAAGTCATGTGGTGTGTTTGTAGTGAGGAGAAGAGGGGGAGGGGGAGGAGAAGAGGGGGGGAGAGAAGGGGAGGGGAAGAAGAGGGAGGAGAAGGGGAAGAGGAGACGATGGGGGAGAAGGAAGGTGAGGAGGGGGATGAAGGAGGAAATAGGGAGAGGGGGAGAGGAGAAGGGAGAGAGGGAGTGAGGCAGCAGAGGGAAGGGGAAGAGGGAGAGGAGAAAGAGGGAAGAAGGGAAGGGGAGTAGGGGTGAAAGGATGAGGACTGAAGAAGTAGGGGTCGGGGGGAGAAAGGATAGTGAGGAGGGGGAGAGGGGGTTAGATGAGGAGGGGGGGAGAGTTGAGACCAATGGCGTATAAGAGCGAAGAGAGAAGATTAATTCCTGTTCACGGCGCAAACGGGAATCCGGATGGCCTCTGTGTAAGGACAAACCGAACACAGATAGGTGTTGCAAGGAGTGACCGGTGGAGCGGAAATGGCGTGAGACCGTGGTGTGTCGTTCGCAAGGTGGATGTCACGAAGGTGTTCCGCGACCGGTCAGCCAAGCGGCGTCCCGTTTGTCCGATGTACAAGGAATTGCAGAGAGAGCAAGAGATGCAATAGATAATATTGCTGGAGGTGCAGGTGAAGGAGTGGATGATGGGATAGGGTCGATGGTGGGTGCTAGTGAGGCGGGATATATATATATATATATATATATATGCGCCTTCGCATATATATATATATATATACATATAATATTGGTGTGTACGTATATATAATGTCTGGAACTTAAACAGATTATTTCTTCTAAAAAAGATTAAGATACTAATGGCTGAACCGCTATGATTTGAAAACTTTGTTTTCATTGACCAGCTTCAATATGTAGTATATGTGACTTTATATATCCTTACATTGCAGACAATTAATCGATCCTGAGTATTCCTCAGTGAACTTCGGTGCTTTTGCATTATATATGCCCCACCAATTACATGCAACAACATATATATAATACTGCACTTCAATATAAAGTTTCTCAGCCGGTTGTATATAAAACTAGAAATTATACGCTGCACCTGCTTTTAAACAACACAGAGAACATTATAGTCATCATGCAAAGTGCTCAGGAATATAAATGCGTGTATGTATGAATATGTGAGTGTGCGTGTATGTGTGTGTGCGTATGTGTGTGTGCGTGTGTGGGTATGCATTTGTGTGTATGTATGCGTGTGCTTGTTTCTTCACGGACAAATACATATACATACTTATGGATATTCGCAAGTATATACAAACATATACACGTATATATACAGGCATACATATATATGTATGTGTGCATTTATGTATGTATAAACACACTCACACACAAGCACACACACACACACACACACACACATATATATATGCATATATGTATACAGATCTACATACATGTGCTATATACAAAGGTGTACGTTCATTAACGTATACAAAAAGTGAATATCTTCGTTGAGATTGATGCCCTATGTATACGCGTGAATATGTGTATGCTTGCGTATATGTAAATGTATATACATGTATACACACACTCAGAATTAAACACACACATATACATATATACACATACATACGCACACAAACATATATATATATACACATAATATATAAAATCACATATTTATACACATATCTAACTCTATATATGTATATATGTATATATGTGTATATATATATATATATATATATATATATATAATATATATAACATATATATATATACCGACATATATATTCATAATATATATATACACAAGCACACGCACACTTACTCACGCGCGTGTGTGTGTATATATACAAATATGTAGATACTTCTATGTTCTCTATGAAGGATGCGTGCATCCTAATGTTCGTTGATTTATCGGAAGGTTTCAAATCAATATTTATCGCGTGTTAGTCTATTGAGAATTTCAGAAATTGCAATCTTCAGCTCTAACCGATCACAGAATTTCTCCACAGCACTTCCAGTGGCAAAATTTCTTGGACAGATTTGTTTTATTTCACAATCTAACACGAACATGGCACAACTCTCTGCCCTTTTGCATTCAATTAAACTAATAGTTAACTTAGCGTTGTTACTATTATGGACTTGGAATCACACTGTGTTATTGATCGTACACACACACACACACACAATGTATATATATATATATATATATATATATATATATATATATATATATATATATATATATATATAGCCATTGATGTATGTATTTATTTATGTACATACGTTGATTGATACATTCATTTGTGGTAAGTATATTCAAATCAGTAATATATTACATATTTTTAGGCGGTAAACGTGCAAGAACTAAGTACATCCGAGGAATATAATTATCATTGTAAATTATTGCCATAAAAATACATATCATGGGCATACATATTACGGTGGTCATTCTAATATCCGGGATCGCATGGTCTCAAGAAATCATTTGTTCCTAAACAAGAGACTACAGCTAAGAGTACGTGTTCAAAATATCACTTGTTTGCATACGAAATATTAGCGTAGTGGGTAATTTAGTTTGTCATATGTATATAACTAGAAAATATACGGCTCTTACTGCATACTTATAGCTCGTTCCCATAGAAACCATACCGTTATAACGGTTTCATATTTCAGCACAAGGCCAGTAATTTCAGTAAATAACGGGATGAGGTGGTAAATTGAATACATCGATTCCTGCGCTCAGCTGGGTCGTATTTTATCGAACCTGAATGGATCAAATGCGTAATCGACCTCGGTGGAATTTCAACTCAGAACTTAAAGACAGACGAAATGCTGCTAAGCATTTTGTCCGGGTCGCTAACGATACTGCCAGATCGCAACTCGCACCCTATGTGTGTGTTATGCAGAGAATAGGTTTTTACTAATCAGTTCGCACTTTTGATTCCTGGTGGATATGGCAAAACAATTTAGTCTATGATGATATGATTTTCTGAAATATATATATATATAAATATATATATATAGGTGTCCTCAACTAGATTACGCTCTCGCTCTCTGTATGTGTGTATTAATATATATATGACTGTCATTCAGTCGCTTACGACGTTGAAGGTTCCAGTTGTTCCGATTAGTGGAACAACATGCTCGTGAATTTAACGTGCAAGTGGCTGAGCGCTCCACAGACATGGATATCCTTAATGTAGCTCTCAGGATGAATCACTGAATCACTGTGACTTAGAATATGACAAGGCTTGCTCTTTGAAATACAGTTTCTAGTCATTACCTCATGATAGATCGTTAGCCACTAAACCTTTTTCTATTATCTCTCCCTGTTTATTTCTGTGATCCTTCCTGTCAAATAGAATAGGATCGAAACGTAAAAGTCTTGCTCACTTTCCGAGCATTAAACTGATACATTTGTTTGTTGTTTACACGCCGTCTTCGTCGTTTTTTTTTTTGTAAATTCTCACTAATATATATATATATATATATATATATATATATATATAGATATATATATATATATATATTATATATATATATATATATATATACATATATATTTATATATATACATATATATTTATATACACACATATATTACATATGTTTTCACCTAGGTCTATTTTTATATACTGGCCAGTGATAAAATTTTTAACGATTTTAACCTTCATTATTATAATTTGAATAATTTTCATATATATATATATATATATATATATATATGCCTACGTGTGTGTGTGTGTGTGTGTGTGTGTGTGTGTTGTCTAATGAAATGAAAGAGAGGCAAACAACAGGTATTGGCATGCCATATTTAGGTGCTTATTGCTTACAGAGAAAAAGACAAATGCTTAAAGGATTGTAAATCTCAGGTTGTCAGAAAACGTTGCATTGAGGTATGACCCTAATAGTTGCGATGTATTTTCGTAGTATTAATGTAACAAAGTTTGTTAGGTAGAATAATTTTATTCCTACAGTGAAAGGCTATCGACAGTTCTCATTGGGGCAGCTACAAAATCCTTGCGAAAGAAATTCCTTTTAAGCTCGGATCCGATTTTAGGTACTAATTCAGCTTTGAATGTATTCACCTCCTAATAAACACGCTCACATACACACGCACAAACACACACACACAAACACACACACACACACACACACCACACACATATATATATATATATATATATATATATATAATATATATTGTATACTTGTATGTGTATATATACATACTATCTATGTAAGTATGCATATATGTATTATATATCTATATATATTTTATCTATCTATCTATCTATCTATCTATATATATATATATATCTATATATATATCTTATATATATATATATATATATATATATATATGTATACATATATATATATATATACATACATTATATACACATACATATATATATATACATATATCTATCTATCTATATGTATATATATATATATATATATATATATATATATATATATATATATATATATATATATATTACTTGCTCGTAGTGACACCGTATTCCGTTTTGCATTCATAATATACTACCAAGTAGTAGTATATGCACGCATACATAGATATACACACACATATATTCTTCTATACATCCATATATATATATATATATATATATATATATATATATGTGTGTGTGTGTGTGTGTGTGTATGTGTGTGTGTGTGTGTGTGTGTCTGTGTGTGTGTATTGCCATGTGAGGTTTACTTCTACCTGTATAAGTAGATAAGAGGAACATAATTGACTTTGGGTGTAAAAATGCAAGTGAGTTTTAATTATGAATTGTAGTCTTTAATATATTTACAAATTTTTGGAGATACCATACCGGTTTCGATATATTGTTTTTGCTTTTCAAGGGTCTTCGAAAATAAAGGAGATTGAATTTTAAAAGAAAATGAATACCGAAGAGGAAATTGTTTGGTAATATAACATGCTCCGAAAAATCAAATGTTTATGGACATTCAAGTTTTCAAGAGATTTACATCGTAAACAATAAGTATTTGTAATTGTTATGTATTTTGCAATATTGTTTTACTCTTTACTCTTTTACTTGTTTCAGTCATTTGACTGCGGCCATGCTGGAGCACCGCCTTCAATCGAGCAACTCGACCCCGGGACTTATTCTTTTGTAAGCCCAGTACTTATTCTATCGGTCTCTTTTTGCCGAACCGCTAAGTGACGGGGACATAAACACACCAGCATCGGTTGTCAAGCTTGTATAATTTAAAAAAAACCCAAAGAAATAATCTTTACTTATGGAAACCTGTGTTGGTAACATTTAAATATTGCCATGTCGTAAGTGCTTGCTGCATTTCAGTCATTAAGTCAAAGGGAATTGAATGTGGAATATAAAGACGTTTCTGTGACTAGGATCTGAAAATCTACGTTATTTTTATCTTGTATAATGACTGAAAACTAGCCGGCAGTGTTGGTCTTTGTTATGTAAAGTATATGACGTAAATATTTGTTATACGTTACGTTATTGTATACTGTTATTTTTTTGTCTGTTATTTTTACTTTCATACCTTATACACTAGCTGCTTTATGTAAGATCCTGAGCACTTGGTTTCGGTCACAGACCTGTGTTTACTGATTATCTCGTTTGCGAAAATATTGTGTCATGTCGTTGCTTTAACATACTTTACTCTTTTACTCTTTTACTTGTTTCAGTCATTTAACTGCAGCCATGCTGGAGCACCGTCTTTAGTCGAGCAAATCGACCCCGGAACTTGTTCTTTGTAAGCCCAGCACTTATTCAATCGGGGTCTTTTACCGAACCGCTAAGTGACGGGGACGTAAACACACCAGCATCGGTTGTCAAGCAATGCTAGAGGGACAAATACAGACACAAAAACATACACACACACACATATATATGACGGGCTTCTTTCAGTTTCCGTCTACCAAATACACTCACCCGCGCCTATAGTAGAAGACACTTGCCCAAGATGCCACGCAGTGTGACTGAACCCGGAACCATGTGGTTTGTAAGCAAGCCACGAACCACACAGCCATGGCTACTTTATACCGACAGATTCCACAGATATGATTAACTAGGCATTTAATGTTTAAAGGGTAGGTGCTATTTTTCATACAGTTACAATTTGTATTCCTCTATGTGTAATTATAAGTGAGATTTAGGGTGATGCTCAGATTTGTGCATAATTTGGAGTATCCGTATGTAAAATATCTATAATTTTGGTGCTGTGGGGGGGGGGGAGTGCTTCCAGTGAAAAAAATTGTTCAAGCAACATCAAACAGACTTTTTTCAAAGTCGATAAAAAAGTCAGCAAATTTAGTGAAGGCGGATATAATAATGAAAAGCGATAATACAACAATAATAAAACGTTTACGATTTAATAATAGAAAACAAATAAATAATCTCGAGAGTCCGGATTTAATAGCAAAATCAACAAATACAGTCAAAACGAATTGCCATGCAGAACAACAATAAAATCTCTCCATGGTAGCAAAATGATATTTAGTCAGAATGAAATGATAGAAAAAGCTTGATAGCCATAAATAGCAGAAACAACCCAAATATAAAATATAAAAATTAGGTGAAAATACTAAATAAAGCAGTCGCCTGAAGATTGCAGAGGTGTGAAACTAGAACCACGATGAACAGAATGTAGAAGATATATAGTACGTACACACACACACACACGTGCGCGTGTATAATTATATACATATGTATACAGAGAGAAAACGAGAGAGAGAGAGTGAGAGGATATGGTGTTATATAAAGATATATATATATATAATATATATATATATATAATATATATATATATATATCTGTAGGTAGGTGAGAAGGCAGATAGGTAGGTTGATAGATACATAAATAAGTAAATAGATGGGGAAAATGACAGACAAGTAGATAGGTTTGCATGTAACTGTGCGTGCATGTATAAAAGTGTATAAATAAGTAAACGTGTAATTTTATAAGAGAGAGAATAAGACATAAGCAACATCGATGTGTATAATCACGTATAAATGCGCGCGCATATAGATATAAAGTATCTGTATGTGTTGGCGTGACTTGGCAAATGATGAAATCAATTGGACAGTGGAAGACAAAGATTGTAGAAGTGTAAGAAGACAGTGAAAAACGGCATGACTTTGTGAATGTGTGTATATGTGCTCAAGATTGTGTGAGTGTGAATGTAATTGTGATGGAGAACGTAGGCGTGTGTAAGTGCGCGTATGTGCATATGTGTTTGTGTGTGTGCGCGTGTGTGTGTGTGTGTGTGTGTGTGTGTGTGTGTGTGTATGTGCGTGAGCGTTTGATTTTGGGTTGGCTTGCATTACATGATGTGCTACGAAGAAATGGAAATATGTAAATATATTGAGAATCCTTTGGAAATCATGCAATCATGTTTTATTGAAAATAAAATAACCAGCAAGTAACATGAAGAAATAATGTACGTGTATAAGTGTGTATATGTGTGTGTGTATGTGTGTGTGTATGTTATCTTCACACATGTGTATGTGTGAGTGTGTGAGTGTGTGTGTTTGTGTCGAACTGAAACCAGAATAAATGTGAAAGAATCGTAAGTATGAGTCTTCTAGAAAATATTTCTGCGTCGCTCGTCTTGCTAGAAATAAAAGCCCAACACCTTCATATCCCAACTTATATGTATTGATACAATTAGGAAGTACTAAGTAGTCAACAGAGCCCTCGAGTAACGGCCGGATCGCCTTTGATCATAGATCTGATGGTTTAGAGACATTTCTCTATCGGTCACACTTACTGCCAGAAGTAAATATCAATCTCCCTCATATCCATATCCTACCCTAAATGTTCTAAAATATAAGGAAGGGAAAATTTGTCAAATCAGGTACTCAGAAAACGAAAAAAAAATCAACGACCGGAATTCCGTTGCTTCAAGCTCTGTTGATACAGAGCTGTCCTTCGGCTATACATGAACATGTTTCCATCGCGAATCTCACTATCTTGTCCGTGACCATATTCAATCCGGTAGCAGAATCATGTCAAGACGAGGTGTTTTGCTTGCCTTAACTTGCTCTATGTATTCCCATATGCAATGCTGTAGCCGCTTTTCTCTTCTTTGAACTATGAATGTTTTTCACTGCAAGTGTTCGCCGGATTCGTTTTTCACAAACATAGATAGGCAATCCTTAGTTCAACACGACTTATATATCATTTAAGGTAAGGTAAAGTTACCTTCTCTAGTCATAAAGACCGGTTTCCTAGTTTTATGGCATATATATTCCCCACTTGGACGGGTTACTAAGTTTTACCTGTTGACCGGACTGGAGCAACGTGAAATAAAATGTTTTGCTCAAGAACACAACGCGTTACCCAGTTCAGGAATGGAAACCAGAATCTTACGGTCATGAGTCCAACACCCTAATCACTAAACCACGCAACTCCGCTGCATAGCTCTGGCTACCCGCTAATATAACAGTACTTAATACCCATAAAATAGAGCGTTATTTTTAATTGGCTTAGTTAAACGCAAACAGGTGACTAAGTTTTCTTTAGTAGAAGTTAGCTCTTTGTTCGGGCACCATAATGGAATAATATTTCAAAAAAGTAATATGATCGGAAGGCTGCGTACATCTCGTTTTGATCTCAAGTTGTCACAGGCTAAAGACGCATTTGAACGGAAGATTTTTATATTAAAATGAAGAGGAACTACATTCAAGCTGAGTACAAAATATGTTGATTGGCTGACACATATATACACACGTACACACAGTCACGGACACGCAAGTACAAGCGCGCACGCACGCACACGCATACACAAGCACACACACTCACGTCATGGATATGGGCATATTCCTGGGAAAATATTCGATAAAATAAAAAAAGCGTTCAAACATCTTTTAATAAATTTCGATAAAGCTAATAAAAATGAATGATATCGAACATAGGCATAAAACCTAACATCATTGTGAGTGAAGTTCAATCGATTATATTGATGGCATCACTTAGTATTTACTATATTGATCTCCGTATGGATGAAGTACAGATT
>NC_043001.1:79577656-79590156 GCF_006345805.1 Octopus sinensis | reverse complement strand
AGTTGTTACATGAGTAATATTGTTTGAGTCAGATGCATTACTTTAAAAAAAAGCTTTCTTAAAATATATTGTTTGTAAAACATTTAAACTAAAGGACACCTCTCTGATATTTTAAAGCTCTACCTTCTATAATACATATGAAGAGTATGCAGAATTATCTATTCCAGGAGTCAACCGAAATCAACTTTGTCATTCATCTTTATGAGGTTGATAATATAAGTGGCAGTTGAGCACGGGGGTCGAAGTATCCAACTATCACCTCCCCTCAAAAAATTGGTGCCCTAGTATCAAGATTTGAATTCATCTTTAACAGGAAGGATTTGGAGACGAGACTAACGCAGCAAAATGTTTATAAGTAGATAAGCTGCCGACAACAGAGTAGAAATTCCCTTAAAAGAATTCTCCGAGACAAAATATTCTAGCTCTTGCTGTTCTAAGTTTCGATTATAACGAAACGGATTTTGACTGTAAGAATAGTTTGCAAGCTAGGAAATTAAAATGTTCCTTACAAACCACGTGGTTTTTATTTTAATACCATATCATAAAATCTGCGCATGCTTCTCTTCTTTATTCCATTGTTTCGGCTCGATTTAAGTTTTTTTAGGGGTCAGTCTGTTTAAAGTTTCGGATTTTAGATGGTAAGCTTAATAGGCTGTACAAGAACTAGTAATAAATACTTGCTCAATATACTGTGCTTTGGAACTGGACTCGAAACCACGTCGTTGCAAAGCAAGCTTCTTAAACACACAACATGTCTGCGCCTATACCATTTCTAAAAGTATAGAAAAAGGAATATTCTTCAATGAGTAATTTTAGGATCGTTCAACATATGTCCACTAAGACCAAAATCTACCAATAATGTTTTTAAAATATCGTCAAATTAGAATAAGGGTAAATTGGGTTTTCCTGCCCTATGCTGAAAAAGTCGATAGGTTTTCGGCGCTACTTCACGTTCTCAGAAGAAAACCAAGGACGATTTTTGTTTTGAAACTTACTCCTCATTTTAGTGTGCCAGGAATTCAATAAGATAGTATCTAATACAAATAATGAAATCTTATTATGATACTCTCAAAATATAGCTTTATTTCTAGTTACTTCATTTCTTTATAATAACATATTTATATCTTCTGTTAACTGCATGTATTAGTTACATTGATACATATTTTATTTGATTAAATATCTTAATATTGAAAACAACAAAACAAAATGGCGATTTTGAATTAAAATGTCGTCTTTGGTCTGCTGCACAATAACATGTTTAATAAATTAATCTTGATGGATACATGCAATATTCTTTTCTATGTTGGCTTCTTCCGCCCATTCGGCAGTGTTATGATGATGCATAGTCGATTATATCGACCCTAGTACTTTAATGCGATCGATACGTATTCTTTTTTTATTTTATTGATCTCCCAAGGATGAAAGGCGAAGTTTGATTTGGGCTCAAAGTATAAAAAAGACAAAAGAAAAACGAAACTAAATACCACAGTCTTTTATCCGACGTTGTGCTAAAGCTGAAATCCATCAAGTAAATAATTAAATAAATAAATAAATAAATATAGATATTTATATTTCAACTAAAATACTAAACAAAATATATTGAACGGGAAAAATCGAAAGACTGATGCATGAAACGAAGTTGCTGCCCTCAGGATACTAACGTTCACTCATAAAACGGCTGCAACATAAAGACTTAGTTTGGTGTCATTTTTTACCTCTTCTCTTTTACTTGTTTCGACAGTGACCATGCTAGGCAGCGACTTGACGGATTAACCTTTAATCTGAAGAGCACTGAAGAGGTCAGATACATGCTCCTCATACAAAATGCCTGTGTACAATTTGTTGTATATACATATAGATATAAATCTATACATTCATTCACCGACACGCATCTATCTATTTATCTATCTATCAATGTATCTCTCTCTCTCTCACTATATGTGTGTTTGCGAGCATGTGCATGTGTGTGTGTACGTATATATATATATTATATATATATTATATATATATATTAACATATTTATATTGGATTTATATATGTGGTCATCTTTGTGTATATAAGAATGAGTCAGTTTTTCACGACTCACCAAATCACAATAATTCATAATGAATATTTGATTTGACAACCGTATCGAATATAAGGAAAATATTGCGTGTAAGAATATCTATTAATTTGTTAGACTTTTTCTTGTAGATGTAACTTCACACATGTATGTAATATATTCATCTATCTATCAATCTATCAATCTATCTATCTATCTATCTATCTATCTATCTATCTATCTATCTATCTATCTATCTATCTATCTATCTATCTATCTATCTATCTATCTATCTATCTATATCTATCTATCTATCTACCTATTTGTCTATCACTCTGTCTGTATATGTATCTGTACATATATATATATATATACACACGCACGCACAAACACATGTATATATGTATATTAATGCATGTACTTTTGTATATGTCTATGTACATGCAAGTATGCATTCATTTTTCTCCCTCACTGTCCGCCACTCTATCGCTTTATATGCAAATATGAGGATACATATATATATATATATACATACAATAAGAATTAAAATTTATAAACAATTTATACTACATAATTTATAAATTTTAATTCTTAATATTAGAAATTATAATTTTTATTCTCAATTTTTAATTCGTAATTTTTAATCTTTATTGCTTAATTGTATTGCTTATTTTTAAAGAGATATAAAATTAGATACATAGTATTTTGAAATAGAACCTGAAGATGTGTTGGAATAATTGTATTTCTGACGATTGCATATATGCATTTATAAATGTATATGTATATATATATAGGTATACAGTTGTGTATATGTATATATATTGCAATCTTCTAATACTGAAACACATGTAGTTCCTTAATATTTAATAAATATAAGTATTAACTGAAGTATGATATAATTAATGAAGTATATTATATACCCAGTGGGGGCGCGTGGTTTAGTGGTTAGGGTGTCAGCATCATGATCGTAAGATTGTGGTTTCGATACCTGGACCGGGCGACGCGTTCTGTTCTTGAGCAAAACACATCATTTCACGTTGCTCCAGTCCACTCAGCTGTCAAAAATGAATAACGCTGCGATGGACTGGCGTCCCGTCCAGCTGGGGAACACATACACCATAGAAACCGGGAAACAGGGCCCATGAACCTGGCTAGGCTTTAAAAGGGCGCATTTATTATTTATTTATATTATATAACCATCTGGTAGTTTTGGTTATATACATTAAGTATTATTTTGTGATGTGCAAACTGATACCATGAGTTTACTGCCAGATATACTCATCAGGTTATTCTTGTATTATCTGAAATTGAATACCCGCATATCGATTAATCCCCCAAATATAGACTTTCATCAGATACTTTGTATATTTATAAATATATAAATATACGATAAGACCCCAAAGTGCGATATGTAGATACATAAAACAGTGTAGGGTTACACCTGATTGATTTGGAAAATTGTCTTCCCAAATATATATATATATATATATATATATATATATATATATATATAGATAGATAGATAGATAGATAGATAGATAAATAGATACATACATACATACATACATACATACATACATACATACATACATACATACATACATAAAATTCCTTTTGTTTCGATCAAGTGCTTCTGTAATTGGATTGCGGCTATGCTGGGACAGCGCACACAGTAAGGCTTAGTTGTAAAGGTCTACGCCAGTAATTAAATATTTTTTTGCGAAGACTGCTATGCAGACCTGCGTTTCCTGGATTGTTATAACTTTCGGATGCTATGAGGGCAAGCTGAAATTTTCTCCTAGGCAAATCACAGGTCCGTTGGAAACTCACATCAAAGCTGTGTGGAATGGATAAATGTAAAAAGAACTTTGTTGCACCAAAACAGAACTCATCAATTGTTTAAGAATAGAAAGCACGATCCTGGAATTCTGACTGCAACGCCCCAGTCGCTACGCCACACTCCTTTACACGCGCACACAAACACAGATATGTACATACACACGCACACACACATGTACATATGCATAAAATAAATATATATATATATATATATATATATATATATATGTATATATATATATATATATATATATATATATATATATATATATATATATATACATATATATATACAAAATATATACATACATATATATATATATATAATATATACATATATATATATACATAAAATATACATACATGCACACTCCACACACACACACACACACACATATATATATATATATATATATATATATATATATATAATATACATACACACAGACACATATATACAATTATTTATAGCTTACGGAGCCAATATACTTAGAATAACAAAAATATATTGTATCCATCGAGAAATAAATATCAATTTAATACAAATTACTAATATCATAAAAACATGAAAATATTTGTAGCGCTTTCGTAATGAGAATTAAATACATTTCTTTATTGCCCACAGGGAGTTAAACATAGAAGCAACAAACAAGGACAGGCAAAGGGGTTAAATCGATTACATCGACCCAGTGCATAACTGGTATTTATTTAATCAACCCCAAAAGGATGAAAGGCAAAGTCTACCTTGTTGGAATTGGAACTCAGAACGTAACGACATACGAAATACCTATTTCATTACTAGCCACAAGAGGCTAAATACAGATAGGACAAACAAGGACAGACAAACGGATTAAGGCGATTATAGTGCGTAACTGGTACTTATTTACTCGACCCCGAAAGGATGAAAGGTAAAATTTAAACTCAGAACGTAGCGGCATACGAAATACGGCTAAGGATTTCGCTCTACATCTTAACGGTTCTGCCAGCTCGAAGACACACATGCACACGCACACACACAGACATACAGACACAGACACACACAGACACACACACACTGATATATATATATATATATATATATATATATATATATATATATCGCCATGATCACCGTGACTGACCAAGCTCTCAGATGTTGCTACACATCGCTGGTCACAATGCGCTTCGCATTGTTTTAGCCTTCAAATGACGCCACCCCACTGGCTAAACGAGCAGGCCAACAGAAGAAAGAGTGAGAGAAAGTTGCGGCGGAAGATTACAACAGGAATCGCCACCACCCCTACCGGAGCCTCGTGGAGCTTTAAGTATTTTCGCTCAATAAACACTCACAGCGCCCGGTCTGGGAATCGAAACTGCGATCCTACGACCGCGAGTCTGGTGCCTTAACCACTGGGCCATATATTTCCGTTCATGAAATTCTCGGAAAGCATCGGCCGGCCAGAGCTTATGGTTGAAGACACTAGCTCAAGGTGCAGCAATGTAGGACTGAACCTGAAACCTCGTGACTGCAAAGTGAGCTTCTTAAGCACACATCCATACCTTATTAAACATCTACTTTATAATACGCGTGTGTATCTGCCCACATTTGAATGTCTATATTATATTAACTGACCATCATGATACACGTGTAAGCACGTATTGATGCCTGCATATTCGTTTGCATGTATACATTATTATGTGCAAGTATTGCATTAAAAATTTATCTGTCTATTCACATATGCTATTGTGTATAGATTCATATATAGCTTCTTTTTTTAAGCGAATATAGATAACGTTGTGGCAATTTTAAGTGTTTGTCTTTGTGTATAACTTTTCTTGCGTAAAAATGTCATTTTTTAATCAGATATGTGATTGAGTACATGTCGTTCTGTTCATATCAACACAAAGTTTATCTATCTATCTATCTATCTATCTATCTATCTATCTATCTATCTATCTATCTATCTATCTATCTATCTATCTATCTATCTATCTATCTATCTATCTTTCTATTTATCTATCTACCTAGCTAGCTAGCTAGTTAGCTATCTCTGACTGGGTAATCCGGACAAGAACTTTGCTTCACAATCAAATGATTCCGGTTCTGGCTCCACCAAAACTTTGTGAAAAGACTTTGTAGACGGAAACGGCAAAACATCAGTCACGTATATATATAAGTATATATAGTATATATATATATATATTATATATATATATATTATATATAATATATATATATATATATATATATATATATATTTGTGTGTGTGTGTGGTGTGTGTATATATGTATGTATATAAATATATGTATGGTATGTATGTAGTAATAGTTTTGGCGAAACAGAACGCAAGAATAAGTATTACACTTGTAGTAACTAAGTACTGAAGTCCATTCGTTTGACTAAAATTATTCCCGCCAATGCCCCAGCATGACCGTTTCCAATGAGTGAAGAATTAAAAAATAAAAGATAAACAATGAAAAACTATACATACGGGCACATATATATATTTATAGACACGCTCTCTCTCACACACACACAAATAATTCGCAATTTTCAACTTCCTTTGTCCAGCAACAGAGTTTGATAATAAAAACTGGATTAAACTATTATTTTATTTATTTGAATAGCTGGAATTCTAAGGTGATTATGCCGATTGCCTCAAATCGCTCTATGACACTTTAGTGAAACACTTGTAAATATTGTGGAGTTTATGACAATATAACAAAATTTTTAACGTATGACCTGCTTTCACTATCTATCCGTCTGTCTGTCTACCTGCTTCGCTCTCTCTCTCTCTCCCTATATATATATATATATAATATATATATATATCATATTATATATAATATATATATAGATAGATAGATAGATATAGATATAGATTATGTATGGATGTATGTATATATGTATGTATGCATGTATCTTCCTCTTTGTAATCGAAATAAAAGAACGGAGATTGAAATGAATTTAGCATATATTTCTTTGCAGTAACTATTGCTTCCGTATAACTTTGATTTTAAAGCCACTGCACGTAAATGTAAATGATTAATGTGAAATGTTATCCAATATTACATTGGAGAAGCACTTCATCAAAAGCTGCCCTGTTAAATTGTGTAAAGGCTTAGCGATTTATATTGCTTGCATAGGGACGAAAGTAGATAGTGAAATAAAGAACGAGACCGAGTGAACTTTCAGTCTCCTTTGAGACTCCAATTCCTGAATATAGATAGAAAGAAGCTTGGGTTGCGTGCTGAGTTTCAATTAAATATACTTTCAACCTTGAAGGGTGTTATGATATGTATACTTATAGGCATAGCTGTGTAGTAAATGTCTGGCCTAAGCGCTGAGTTAGCTGTGTAGTAAGGACTTTCCCTCCTAATCACATGCTCTCTCTCTCTCTCTATATATATATATATATATTTATTATATATATATATATATATATATATATATTTATATATATATGTGTGCGTTGTATATATATATATATTATATATATATGTGTGTGTATATACATATCTTGAATTATCCAGTAATATTTTTGCTAGTTTATTTTGTCTCTCTGTCTTATCTCATGGTGCGATATGAACATTTTAGGTGGTTTTTAGGGTCAGGGTTTGACTGCTATTTCAACGTGGTGGTGTCTCTCAGATACCCTTATTTATAGTTGTGAAAACTTCTACCTTGTATTGTATTTCTTCCATGCTGGCCACTTGATATCGATATATAAATATCGATATTATCCTTATTTAGAAAATATAATATATATATATATATATATATATTATAATATATATATATATATATAAGTGTATATGTATATATGACACATAATATACACACACACACACACATATATATATATATGTGTGTGTGTATGGGTGCTCGTGTGTATAAGTATGCATATATATATAGTTGAAATTTATAGAAAACAAAAGACGAAAAGGGTGTATGAACAACAAGCGAGCCTATTAGTTTAACGCTCAGGAAAACGAAAAAGTCTTTTAATGCTTTGAGCCTACGCTCTTCAACAGAAAGGAATAAAAGAAAATAAACAGAGAGAGAGAGAGAGGAGAGAGAGAAACAGTTAGAAGGAAAAATGTAGGTTTCAGTGGCCCAAAGTGGCGAATGATTGGTAAAACAGGGGTTGAAAAAAAGGGAGATAATAATGAAAAAAAACGAGGTTCAATGAAAGAGAGATAATAAAATGCTAGTGATCCTAGCCAGAGAAGGTGCGGGTGTGTGTGTATGTGAGAATTGTGTATCTGAGTGTGTAAGTGCCTGTGTGTGAATAGAGGCGAGTTACTCTGACGTGTGCGTGTGTAACGTGTGTTGTGTACTGAGTGAAACAGTGCGTGCGTCTGTTCAGGTAATGGTATGTTCGGTTACGCTATTGAACATAAGATGGGTGTGTGGCTGATGATGTGTGGTGTGGGTGCTGGGAAGTTATCAGTGCTAGTGTCTGTGGAGAGGTGTGGTGTTGGTGGCTGGTGTGTGGTACGTGTGCTGGGAATTGGTCAGTGCTAGTGTGTGTAGGTTGGCGTGAGACTGGTATCAAAATGAAGAGAGGGGGTGAGGTTGGTGTCAGATGAAGAGAGGAGGTGAGTTGTGACCATGTGTCGCAAAGGAGCAAAGAGAGAAGTTTAATTCCTGTTCACGGCGAAGCTGGGAGTCTGGATGGCCCCTGTACAAAGACAGTCCGAACACAGACATATGTGTACCGAATTAGCGGTAGAGCTAAAATTGTGCGCGACCGGATGGTCATTGCCGAGTCTGATGTCTCGAGGGATCTTCACGAACCGATCTGACAAGCGGCATCCCGTTTGACACATGTACAGGGAAGGACAGACAGAATAGGAGATGCAGTAAATGACGTTACAAGAAGTGCAGGTAAAGGAGTCGGTAATATGGGAGAGACGATGATGCGTACCTGTGAGGAAGGTGATATTGGAGAGATAGGGGCAGGTGCGGAAGCGTGAGTGGGAGCAGAGGAATGATCCACGCTGGGAGGTAGGTTTAGGGAAGAAAACTTGGATCAAGATGTCACGCATGTTATAGGATCGTTTGAAGGAAGAGGTAGAAGTGCGAGGTGGAGGGGTCGGACTGGAGTCGCCGGAAATCTCGGAGAATGGTGCGTTGGAGGAGCTGGGTGGAGGGGTCGTAGGTGAGGGGAAATGAGAGACGGACAACGGCGGACGTGTAGGAGGAGAAATAGCAGAAACATGTCCCACAGAAGCTGCAAGAAAAGCAACCTTTGATATGTTCGATTAAGTGACATCTAAGCTAAATTGACCGCTTGCATAGACGAAAAGGGTCAATTATTATTACTATTATTATTATTATTATTATTATTATTATTATTATTATTATTATTGTTGTTGTTGTTGTTGTTGTTATTATTATTATTATTATTATTATTATTACAATTATTATTATTATTATTATTATTATTATTATTATTATTATTATTATTACTATTACTATTACTATTATTATTGAGTGAGAGAGCAGTTCATGCCATCAAAGTGACACTGGGGTAAAATATACGAAGCCCAATATACCCATCATGACTACCCGTCTGATAAAGGTACACCAGGCAGGCACATGCATCACAACATATGTGCGCGACATGGTGATCTCATATCAAGATAAACAGCACATGACCTTGCAGGTGGGGCCCAGTTAGAATTTTATTCAGGTTGAGTAGCCCATCCCGGTCAAAAGGTCCCTGAATAAGGGTTGTTTAAGGATGTTGAAAGAACCACCCATGTTTCCAGAGGTGAATTATTCAAACCCCAAAGAATCCCTCTCAACACATGGCTATGATGCTCCCACTACTTCTGCTCGTGATCAAAGATGCACATTATCGTCAGCCACTAAGGGGACATGCTCAACTGGTTAAGGTCAAACTACTGACAAGCAAATCTGTGGTATTCAGCAGAATATTTGTGTAGCCCATCTTTTATACCAAGACAAAACAAGTACATGATAACACTTCCAATCAGTTAAGATCAGAAGCCATGAGAGCACTGCCGGTACTGCATCAGGGCATTTACTATTACTATATTATTAGTATTATTATTATTATTATTATTATTATTATTATTATTATCATTCGTTATAAACGATATGCTCCGCCTTTCACAATTCAGAGTTACTCGTTTCCGATCATCAGATGGTAAACTTAGCTTTATTTTCTTTAATAAATATCGACTTTTGAATATGTTTTAAAATAGGAAATGAACACCTCAACAAAACGATTATCTTTATTTTCTTTCGCGAAAACCTTTGTGAATGACGTGCAAAAACGGTTGCGTGAAGCCCACGCTTTTTCTTCTTTTTTTCTGGTTTTCTTGGTAATGAATGTCATAAACCCTTTGCCAGCGAAGTCATGAGATTGCGTTACTGTTTAAGCAAAGTTCCAAAATAATACTTTTAAACAGAACTTTTAATTACTGTTTTTAATAAAATATACTTGGGTATTTGGGTGTTTGCTTTGCATTTTCGGTTATTTGAAGGCACTTATATATACAGACACAGCCTGTGTGTTGTTAGCCAGCTAAAAAAGATGTTTTCAAAGGGCTAGAACAAGAGTAATATCGTCCTTTACAGGACTGTCACTTTATGTTGGGATATAAACATTACTATCCGGTAATGTTACTGTATTTTTATCGCTCAGTGATTTAAAACATGTTTTCTTGATACGATATCAGCGACTGCGCGTCGCTTAAAGAATATACAGTATTTGCGAGTGGAGATAGCTTTCGTCACTAGCTGGTGATTGTCTCACGCTGAGGGCGGATAACATCCAGAAACCTAGGTCTGTGAGTATCACGTACGGCTAAAGATGGGATCGGTGACCTACTTGTAAATGCTATATACGGGCACACACGGTGTGTCATTAGCCAGCTGGAAAAGATGCTTTCCTTTACAGGACTGCCACGATATGTTGGCATATAAGCATTACTATATATAGATATACATATGTCAAAAATCAGAAAATGATTTAAGTTCTTATTGAATGCAATAAATGTAGTACACAATTTCGAGGTTCCCTCCATATCTTTTTGTGGCACCTAGTTATATCACAAACTTGAGCACTATTCCAGTGTTGCTTGGAATATCATTAGCAAAACAGTCTTCTATCATTTTAACCCAAACTGCTTGAATGAATAGTGAGATATTTTGAGATAAACCACAATACATAGTTTCTATTTTATATAAGTCTCATCAACGAAAAAATAATAAATCTTCGGGAAAACTTTTATGCAAACATATGTTTACGTATAGCTTCCGTCTTCTGAATTCCGCTCCTAAGTGGTCGATTAAAATGGGTTAGATTAGAAAACTTTAGCTCAGATTTCCTCAAAATGGTACTGTCACACGGAAATGCTGAATTTGTAATCACATAAATACAATTTGACTTCTTAAATCTTGAGTTGAATATGACTGGCTTAGTTTCTTTCGCATTTGAATGAGACGAAATGACATTTATCTTTAAATCTACGCTGCAAACGGAAAAAGGGAAGCTGAATGTATTCCTAAAATACAACAAATAATTTGAAATTATTATCAACAATAACAATGTCTTGACATGAGAATGGGAAATTATCGTTTTTTTGGTATTTGAGAATATGATTCGAGGAGATCCGTGTCGAGAACTACTTGAGTGTTACACATAACCATTCAAGATTTTGTTATATAACAATGAAGAATGTCTACCAATGAAAATAAGTAGGTACAAATTAACACAGCTGAACATTCGAAATTACAAAGTCGCATCTAAAGGTTTCCGGACTAGTAATGTTTAATAGAAAATAATTTTCCTAAGTTTTAACCTCATCTCCTTCGAAATAGTTATATTGCGCAGCAATATGCCGGTCCCAGCTCCTGCCACTTTTAGAAACCGGCCTGGAAGTCATTTTCCGTAAGCGAGTCGGGAACATTCTGCGATTCGTTCTGGATTTCGACAACGGTGTTAAAACACAAACCTTTGAGCAACATTTTCATCTTGGGGAAGAGACGAAAGTTTGCAGGTGCTAAATCTGGTGAATAGGGCGGGTATGGAGGCAATATCACATTGGCGAAAAACTCCCGATTTAGGAGATCTCGGTTACAGGGTGCATTGTAGACGTGAAGAATCCAATTTTCCTCCCACCACAGATCCGGTCAATTCCACCCAGTGTCTTTCCTTACGCGCTTTAAAACATCACAATAGAACTTTCGATTGACAATCTGGCCCACGGGGACGAATTCTCGATGCGCAATACCACATTTTTGGGGGTATCACTCGTGGTAGTTCTTTCACATTGCTCATCGTCTTCAAAAGGGTTTTTTGAAGCGTCTGCGCTTCAAGAATTATTGCGTACGACCCGTTGCCTCGTCGCCGTTAGCTTGCCAAAGAATGTTCAATGTTTTTGTAGCAGACTTCCCAAGTTTAATGCAAAATGTCACGTTGTCGCTTTGTTCTTGCCTATGATAAAAACCCAGACTACAGTACACGTGATACCGAAAATACAAATTTCACAATTTGCTAAATAAATACAGCGATTTCACTCGGCGCACTACCTCATGAAGGTCACTGCTAGCTCTCACTGCCCTCGCACTGTGAGCTGATGGCTGTTAATGCGCTACAAAAC
>NC_043001.1:79567656-79572656 GCF_006345805.1 Octopus sinensis | reverse complement strand
TATATATATATATATATATATATATATATATATATATATATTATAACACACACCTATATCTATATCTATACATACACACACATGTATACATATATACATACACAAAATATAAATACACACACACACACACCACACACACACACCACACACACACATATATATATATATATATATATATATATGCACACAGATGCCGCAATCGCTGTAGTGCCCATAGTTACTTTTAATAAACAATGTGAACTGCTTTATACATGCTCTTGTATCTATGTATTCTGTGTGTGTGTGTGTATGTGTGTGTGTTTTGACGCATGAGTATTGTTGCATCTGTCGAGGAAGGCATTCGTACTTTCATTGTTCCCATTAACACAAGGACTCTCTTGTTGGTGTCATCAAAATTGATTATTTCACAATTAATATAGCGTTTGTCCACTTGCTTGCTGGATTGATGATTTTTTTTTTCTTTTACAGAACTAATGAATCGATGAATACTCACTGGCCTCACCAGATTTCTACTTCTGGAGTTTTCTCTCAATGTGTGTCTGTGTGAGTATGAATAGACACTAATCCGTGAGTGTATATACATATATATATGTATTTGAAAATACCACACACACACACACACACACTACATATATATATATTAAATATATATATAATATATATATATGTTGTATGTATATATACATATATGTCTATATTGCTGTATTTGGGGATGGTAATGTTGCCAGTTTAGCCAATAAAAACACACGCACTATATATTTGGTGTTCACTTGCTTCAGCTTTATTTTATATTATATTAATTGTATTTCGGCCAGAGCGACAGAGAGTGCGTATGTGAGTGTGTGTGTGAGTGTGTGAGGGAGGGAGGGTAGTTGTGTGGAGATAAACATGATTCGGTTTGATAAAAGAACACTTTTACATGGAACGCCAAATATATATATATATTATATATATATATATATATATATATTAAAGTCATATATTTCCGGAATTTGTCATAATAATATATAGGCGGAATTTATCATAATAACGAAGCTAAAGCACACAGAGTGAACTCGTTTAGCACACATTGACCTTATACACTGCTGTGAATGCGCACCAAGTTTTAATGTTGTAGCTCACTTCTGCTGTTTACAGCAGTGCTTGAAATTCAGGTGTGTAGCATGTGATCGTCGCATTGATCATAACGAAATCTTCATGAGGATACCTGCTCAGAGGCTTACGCAAAGTTGTAGAAATTGTATGGAGAGGCGTGTATGAGCCGCACACAAATGTACGAGTAATTCAGACGTTTCCAGCATGGCCGCAAAAATGTTGATATTGACGAACGTCCTGGGAGACCCGCAAACAGCAGAACTGAGAAAAACATCGCGGTTGTGCGTACAGCTGTGTGGGGAAAATCGTCGAATCACTATCCGTGAGTTATCAGAGGATATACAGGTTAGTTACTGTTCACTTCAGTCCATTATCACTGAAGGTCTGAGTATTAGACGCGTGTCTGCCAAGGTGGTGCACCATCTTGACCTCAGTTTAATGACTGAAATACATGCAAGATAAAAGTTAAAATATAAACGAGATATATTATTCATGAAACATATTTCAGAATTGTCAAAAGGTAAATGCTTGCGTATTTTTCCTGGTTTTGATAGAAATCAGAAAGAGAGATTAACTGTCTCTTTTATCCTATGCCTGTTTGAACATACTCGATGAAGTAGGATCTTTGTGGGTGATTAAATTGTTCTTGATCAGTAATGAGAAGACAGCGTAACATATAAATCTGAGTAATATTTGACGTTTGGAGATAAACGAGTAAAAAGATTCCGAAGACAAGGCTTTTGCCATTTTGGATATTTGATGAATTCCATTGAAGTTATATTAACAGAAGAAAAAAAAGATGATTAAAGTAATCCATATTATATTAAGTAATCAGCGAAAAAGAAGACAAAACAAAATGGACTAATTGTTACAAAGGTTATGAGGTAGTGAAAGAGTTTTGACGTATATGAAGTTATGTTAATATAGAGAATATGATAAATTTAATGGAGGCTATATTAATATGGAGAATGTTGTAATAAAGTAGCGTGAACAATGTTTGTCTGCTTAATAATTAATTGCATAGCACTGCGGTCATATGAAAAAGATAGTCGAGAGAGGCATGCTGACTTGTGTAAGGAAAGAAGAGAAAGAGTACAGGGAGAAATATTCAATATTAGATTTTAAGCTCCGAATTAATGGTATAACATTACTTTGAAACTTAGCTTTGACGTTTTCCACTGTTGTTTGACACACATGTGCATGTAGGTATTTGGGTATATAGGGAAAAATGTATTCAAAATCCAGGTTGTAGATATTCATATACCGTGCGCATCTATCAGGATACGCTTGTAAGATGTGAACGCAAATGTTGATATGCATGTATCTGCTTGCTTGCGTAATAGCACATATCCAGTTGCGCAGGCAATACTTCTTGCTCGTACGTACACATGTACGCACATCCATATACGCACACGTCCACACACGGAAGAGACAATGAATTCTCATAGATAAGAATTTAGTTTCACGAGTAGATAAAACATTGGAAAACGTCAAAGCTAAGCAGAGACCAGCATGCAGAGACTTGGATATATATAGGATATGCACATTCGCAGATATAAGCACACATAAAGATACGCATAAGAGACACCATGGTTACATGCCTGTGATCTTAAGGTACATGGATATATAGGTGGGCGTTTACGTGTTTATACATATGTCAATAATATTAATGTCAATATATGTATATATATGGGTGTGTGTATGCATGTGTGTATATACATATATATATACATATATAACCATAAATACACATACACACGCACACACGCACACACATACACACACACACACACACACACACACACACACACACATATATATATATATATATATATATATATATACTGCACACATATATCTACACATATGCTTATGTATATATACATCCATGCTTATATATGTTTGTATAAATATGTAAATATATATATATGCAATAGTGTAGGTATATATATATATATATTATATATATATATATATATATATGTGTGTGTGTGTGTGTATGTGTGTGTGTGTGTGTGGCGTATGTGTGTATATATATATATGTATATATTTAAATACACATATTCAAGCATATATATATATACACACACACACTCACATACACGCACTCACACACACACACACACACACACACACACACAGACACAC
The DNA here is from genome assembly GCF_006345805.1 of Octopus sinensis. Taxonomy (NCBI): domain Eukaryota; kingdom Metazoa; phylum Mollusca; class Cephalopoda; order Octopoda; family Octopodidae; genus Octopus; species Octopus sinensis. Next base: position 79,569,413 of record NC_043001.1, on the reverse strand, counting down.
ACATATTTTCAATTACCATTCCTGATGTCTTTTTCCCGTTTGAAGTTGATATTCATACTTGACACCAACTATATATTCTCGTATTTACGAACGTATGCACGCCCGTACATTCTTGCATTTTAAGATGTGCAGGCATTCCTGTTCGTTCGTGCGAACACCTGTTGAAGTGAACGTTCATGATGAGAAACAAGTAGAAACAAGGAACTTACATTTAGGAATAATAGAATAAGTTACATTAAAGCAAAAAATCACTTAGGTTGACTGAATATGCATATGTGTGGATGTGTGTGTACGTGTATGTGTACATACAATTCTGCATATAAAATGTATATATATGTATATATATATATGTATATGTATATGTATATTTATGTGTATGTAAATATACTGCTACAAGAAGAAAGACGGCTATTTCCTTTCTTATATAAATATATAAGATATATGTCCCAGAAAATAGTAGTTCTTCGGTTAAATACCAAATTGTCTTTATTATAACTCGACATGAAATCAAACACGAAATGTAACAGACATATATATATTATATATATATATATATATATATATATATATATATAAAATATATCCTATATTATATACACACACATATATATGTCTCTCTCTCTCTTCCCTCTCTCTCTCTATATATATATATATATACATATTATTTATTTAAATATCATAACTCGTATTAAACTGCTACCAATAGCTTCATATGCTGTGAAAACTCAAACATATTCTTCAGGTGCAAATCACATATCATAACGAACTAAAGTAATTGAATTATAGAGGAAACAGAAAAACAACTGAAAAGACAGCGTATAGAAAACGCTGACAGTAAAGCACGGAAAACGAAAAACAGAAACTAAAATTTAAAAGTAAAAATAAAAAAGGGAACAGAGCTATCTTCCTTAGATTTTAAATGATAAAGCTGAAAAGATATCAAGTTAGTCAGGAATAGGTGGAGTTTTCCAATTCTTCAAAATATGTTTATACATGTTGATGCAAATGCTGAAAATTTCTTCCCTAGAGATCAATAGAGAGTTAGGGACGTATATTTGAACAGGATCTACATTCTTTCAGCCAAACAAAGCCGACATTTATTCGATCCATTCACATATGGTATTTCTCAATTACTTACCATTTAGTCACATGCAGTGTTTCGTTATCTTTCAAAGTTCATACATAGCTAGCCAACTTAATATTTTCACTATTGTACCCATCTCGGAAGGAAAATATGTGATTAGCATAACTGTTTTAAGATTTATCTTCACATAGGCCTTCTCATCAGTTGTATCATTTAGGCTTGCAGTAACTTCTGCCTTACATATGATAGATTTAATCATACATCGTAGGTGGACAGGATCCTGGGGTGCGAGGGATGCAACTGGAGTGAAGCTCTTGGTACTGACCACGTGTAATGATACTCTTTATATTGGGGTAGCAGAACACCTATTAAATATTTTCTTGGATCTGTGAGTGACAGGAAAGTGTTTGTCTAGGAGAAACAGGAATCTTTTAGCTTTTATATTAGGGGAAAAAGAGTGAGGGCGAAACAATTTTCCTTGGTCTATGTTTAGGCTTCATTTCATCTTGATTCACACTAGAGTGGTTATGTACTACTCTTTAACGCCACTAGATCTATTATACATATTTTGATTATTATGAGATGGATTATTTATTTATTTATCTTTGAAGCTATTATGGACTTGTTATAACAGGGGGCAGCTTTTACGAAATTTTTTTCGAAGAAGAGAGGT
>NC_043001.1:79545156-79565156 GCF_006345805.1 Octopus sinensis | reverse complement strand
AATAAATCAACAAATAGAAAAGGCTAAAGGTAGGTAATTGGTGATAGTTATTACTCGGGACAGGGAACGTAATTGCTTGTTTTGGGGGTGGGATAAATAAACATGCAAAAACTCATAAACTAACTTAGTGAGAAGAAATTTTACAATGAAACATGTGATTATTAATCTAAATATATACTGAACCCAAAATTGTTTATGCGTTCATATTTAGGCGTGTTCTGTATTACTTGATAAATATATTTTCTTTATTTAAACGTTCTTGTACAGAAATTGTTTCTTTGCCCTTGATGGTGGGGTAAACTGCGAGATTTACATGGAGATCATCTTTCTGTGTTCAATCAAAAGTATATGTCTATACCTTGGAAACGGATCTGTTCCTTATGTAGTGTGGTTCTCCATCTAAGTGACATGCTTGTCTGTTCTATATAGTCATATCAACAACCTGAACTAGTTTATAACATATATTAAATTCTTGTATACAGAAGTGAAGTTGGTCTTAATTATACACCTTACACCTTGTTTGAAATGAAATCCCGAAAATTCCAGTAGGTTGGGGCATGGTTCACATTTAGGAAGTCCACATCATTTAACCGTTGGTTTCGTGGTTGTTGTGTGAAGTTTTGCATTTGTTAGTAGTATTTTAACGATTTAGATGGCTTGTTACATTTGATAAATTTATGTGTTTTCAGAATGTTGCTCATTTTTGGATCCCTCCTGAGCATTGGTTGATTTTGTACAATTGTGTTGTATGTCTCATTGATATATACGGTAGTATTTTAAGATGAGGTTTCGATCTATTTCCCTTAGTGTTTTAATGTCTATTTTCTTGGCACGTTCAATTCCATCATCTATAAGAGAGGGTGGATAGTGTCTGTCAGTTAGTTTTGTTCTAAGGGCTTACAATTTTGTCATTGACTTTTTATTAGAATATCTAAGAAAGGGAGATGTTCTTTGCTATATTCTATTGCAAATTGAATGTTAGTGTTTATACTATTTAGTATTGATTTAAATTCTAAAAGTTTATCATATACGAGGGGCGTTCAATAAGTAATGCCCCTGGCCCACTTTCCATAGCAGTAGAGCAACGAAACTTTGCACAGTTATTAGTCTTTCTCTACATAGGAACCACCCAGAGTTACGCATTTCTCCCATTGTTTGATGCAGCTCTGGAGACCGTTTTTTTTAGAAGACCCAGCTTGGTCCTCCAACCACGACGTGACTTCAGAAATCAAGGCTGCATCATCTGGGAAACGCTTTCCTTTCAAAAACAACTTCATGGCTGGAAAGAGGTGAAAATCAGAGGGTTCAAGGTCAGGAGAGTAGGGGTGATGGGGGAGCCTGTGCTTCTGATCTGGCGACAAGCGTTGTCCTGCAGGAGGAGGATGCCTTTGCTGATCTTGCCCAGCCTCTTGATTTTGATAGCTTCTCTTAATTTCCTCAAAGGTGAAGCATAATAGGCTCCTGTAATTGTGGTACCCTTTGCCAGGAAATATGTTATCACTACTCCGTCCTGGTCCCAGAAGACTGTGAGCATGACCTTGCCAGCGGAGGGCTGCACCCTTGCCTTCTTTGGAGGAAGTGAATCACGATGCTTCCACTGCATTGACTGGGTTTTGGTCTCTCGATCATAGTGATGGACCCAGGTTTCATCCTGTGTGATCAGTCTTTTGAAAAATTTTGACTCATCTTCTTGGCACATCTCCAAATTCATCCTCGAGCACTCGACGCGTTCTTGCTTCTGGAAAGGCGTGAGCAACCTGGGAATCCATCTGGCAGACACCTTTTGCATATGCAAATGGTCATGAATGATAGTTTCCACAGACCCGGTACTAATCTTGACCTTGTGGGCTATTTGGCGAATAGTTATGCGTCGATCTTCCAAAATGGCAGTATCAACTTGACGGACAGATGCCTCATCAATTGCAGAAGGGGGCGACCAGTTCTGGGAGCTATTTCCACCGAGTTCCGACCATGTTTGAATTCACGATGCCAGCGTTTTACAAAGTCATATGATGGGGCATCATTACCATAAGTTACTTTCATTTCATCAAAAGTCTCCCGTGGTGTGCGTCCTTTCAAATACAAAAGCCAGATCACTGCTCGACACTCAACAGGCTCCATTTCACACATGACTCAGTTCAAACACCTGTAAATCAGAAACCCCAATTAGTTCAGAGCTGTAATTTGCCACCTGCTCTATAAAGATATCAATAATTACACACGCAAAATTTCAGCTAGATCAAGCAATTGCAAGTGGGTCAGGGGCATTACTTATTGAACGCCCTCGTAGAAGCAGTTGTTGAAGCTGAACGTGAACTTATTGAATAACACTATAAAAGGAACGTTTATTTTTATTGTCATAGTATGTTTTGGTAAGTAAAGTTATTATCTGTTATTATATATCTGTTTTCTTATAAACATAAATCCGTCCCCAAATGTCTTACGCAACCTGTACTATAGGCAGAAAATAATACGCAGATAAGATTAACCATCCATCTAAGTCGAAGTATAAAGCATTTGAATACAATATAAATTATATAAAACACAGCTTCGTGAGAAAATTATTAATATTACTATGAAATGTCCATTTACTGACTAATCTCTTTCTTTGCAGATTTTAACGCAAACCGGATTGCTGTAATTAATTCCAAATATGCAACCGGCGTCGAGCACAACGTTTGAAAGTGTTCATATTTCAAACCCTGTGTGAAGCCAGATTTGATATCGTTCTTTTATTCTATTTTAGCATTTCCCTGTGAGAACAAACCATTTGCAACCAGAGCCTAAAATAATATAGTAATTAATAATTATACTTATAGAGAATAATCACTTAACCAACTGTTTCTGTTAATCAATTAGTCTGTTTTACAGATACCACATTTTTCTTATCATTACTATACTTCATCTCATCTTTCCCGTTCAAGTATATTCAGCAGTCACACATCTTCAACAATGTTTGGTGGACATTTTTCATATCATTTAACTTATACAGATCTGTTTCTAATTCTGTAGATAGTTTACTGAATTTTTGTTAGAAAAAATATTGATTCACAATATCGAATTCAAAAAAAGCGAGAAGCGTGAAGCGCAAACGAACTTCAAGGTTATTTAAAGTTGAATGACTTAACAAAATAGTAAAACTGCCTCACCGAAAGTTCATGGGGTTACGAACAGTTAACTATGAAAAATATTTACGTATGATATCGAAACTGGAGTAATCTGTTTGTATTGTGATGGAAAAGTTTCTGCGAAATTTGCTAGTGGAAAGAAGTTGGATGTTATTTGGAAACTTGACATTTTGAAACGTCATTTGGCAAATAAATCGTAATTTGGACCGAGTACAAAAACTCAGTCAACAAAACGCGCCATTCCCCGTTGCAAGAATGTTACGCATGTTCCGCGAGAATGCAGACGAGCGAGAGCGAAAGTGATCAAACCCAAAGCACATCAAAGGTCCTCTATTACTGTCTGTTAAAATAAATAACTTTCACATTCAGTTCAACACATTAACGAATCTATGGCAAATTATGTACAACTACCAGATAGTTGGCGAGAGGGATAATTATAAATTTCTGGAGATTATCAACAATAGTGTTGTTAAAAACATGGGAAGAATTAGAAAGAACACTGGATGAAACCTCGGTATATATATCAACAGATGTCTCATTATGAACATTCAGATTAATTTCTTAAAATATCATTTTGTATAAAATGTTTTATAGTGAAATCATTCAAATGTGACTGTTGAATAATCTTGATCAGGTAAGATGAGAGGAAGTGAGGTCTCTATTGTTAGTCTTAGAACAGTTTATGAAGAGAAGGAAACTATAATCTTTAAAATGGCGATGTTTATATCGGATGGATCGTCAGAAATGTTTGGCCGATCCAGGGATATCGCAGCGCGACAGAAACAGATCGTTTAAAACATAAAGCAACAATACTGAGTTGCACATTTTGAAAGCTTGTGGATTTCTGATACATGGAAACAAGTCAATTAATATGAGACATTTAATCGTTGATGAGAACTATCTCTACTGCGTTTTATCGATCTAAAGTTAAAAGATGCAAGTTTAAAGAAATTGTATAAACCTCTGGAAATGAAGCTATTGCTTTCATAAACCACTTAATAAAGTCAGATGGTTATCTAGACACTTTGTATTGCAGGCAATAATAGTAAAAAATGATGAAGTACTGATCACTCACTTTGAAGAAGATAAGTCAAATCACCTTCTGGCTAAATAGTGTCACAAGAAATTGATAAGCATCACATACGAAGTTGTAATAGAAGTTTTAAGCGATATTATTAAAGAACTAGATGAATTGTACAAGATTCTACAAAAATATGGCTTATAATGATTAATTTCGTTCGTTTTAAGAGAAGCAGAATTTGCCAGATAAGAATGTACTAGCTGAGAGGTATCGTTTCATAGAATTAAAGTTTGGTTAAACCTACAACCAGACGAAAGCATAACAATAGATAAATGTTCGCTGTTGACTTTTTAAAATCGTCTCTGTCTTCATTCAGGAAAATGGTTTCCTAAATTTAAGTTATAAGACTGGTAAGATTTAACTTCTCTACAATCACTGATTCTGCAATCATAATTTTCGACGAAAAATTTAATGTCTTACGTATAAAATATGGTTTTTCTTACTGAAGATACTCATATAGTTATATGATTACAACTGTTGTTGGTAACAACAACAATAGGCCCAAATTGATTTAAATGTCATTCATATTGTAACATTTATTCTTCCAGACGAAGAGATTTTATGATATTGCAAAGACGGTGGACAATTGTGGAGCAATTTTACATCTGTATGGGCTGTGAGTGAGGTTTTAGTATACTTACTAAATTTCAAAGACTCGATGTTGCCATTTAGATGAATGTCAAATGTACTGGTAATCTCGGTTGGTTATACACGACAGTGCTCCAATATGCCCAGCACCAAGGAAAAAGTAAGCTAAGAGCATTAGATTCCTTTGAAGAAAGCAGCGAATATATACGAAAAAAAAAAGGACGGGAAGAAAACGGAGAAATACAAATAACAGGACATAACAACAGGTGTCTTTCGACTAAGGACGTATAAATTAAGCTGGAATTAAAGCCTTACGGTAGGGATACTAGATCTCACAGGCACGGGGAGGAATATAGATGTTGCACGGACGGCGGCCGAACTAAGAAAGAAAGGTCAGGCTTTGCTGAACGGCGGTCACGTGGGAAGAGAAAAGAGGTTGAGGCAGATATGTGTATGTATATATATATTTATATATATATATATATATATATAGATATATATATATATACATATGAAGTAAAAGCAGCTCTAGTGTAATAAATATTATTAAATACATATGTTAATGTATATGCTTTGTGTCTTTTTCAGTGGCTGCAGGTGGCGTAGCGGAGATTATAATTCTCATATCGCCGGTGTTAAAACACCTTAGAATCATCGAGAGTAGGCTTTTAATCTGAATGAATAACATCGATTCTAAAGAATTTTAACACCGGAAACATGAGAGTTATGATCTCCGTTACGCCAATGCAGCCACTGAAAAATACACAGAGCATATATATTAATGTATGTATTTAATAATAATAATAATAATAATAATAATAATAATAATAATAATAATAATAATAATAATAATATAATAATATAATAATAATAATAATAATAATAATAACTATAAATGTATATATCAACAAAAAACTAAACACTAGTACAAGATTACGGTCCACGACCATTCGCAGTCAAAATTTGGGGGTTTCCTGGTTGCTTGGGTTCTTTTGATAGGGGTATGGTGTTGTCTGTAAGTTCTGTTATTGTTGTTGTCAAAGTTAGGACTGCTGTGTGTTTGATGTCTTGTGATTTGTTTTCTTTGTTGTTGGTGATGTGCGTAAGTTGTAGTTAATTTTTTAAAAATATGGGTTTTTTGTAAGGTGCTCGTTTTTGAACTCGGTTTCGTAATTGGCGAACAAGGTGTTTTTTTCCTTTTGTTGGAGGGTTGTTAGTTCTTCATTCTCCCAGTTTTTTTCTCCAGAATTTGGTGGTTTTAACAAAGAGTGCACCTTCACAGGATTTTGAAATTATATATATATATATATATATATGTAAAGGGAGAGAGGGGGAGGCAGCAAATCGCCCCCAGGATATATTCTTTTTAAGCCTAGTACTTATGTTATCGGTCTCTTTTGCCTAACCTCTAAGTTACGGGGACACCAGCATATACTCAACAAATGCAGCAGTTACTCTACAAAGGAGTCCTTGATTTGCATACCGAAAGTGTTTAACACTATAAATACTAGAGACCTGTCAACGGGCATCTTAGTCCAGACAGTATCAAGGTATGATATAATAAATATGTAACATGGTATAATTATAGACACGGCAAATTTATATATATATATATTGATAAAAATGGTAAGACAACAAAAGAAAGAAAGAAAGAGACCTCGATATTATGTAAATAGAGGAATTTACTTATATATATATATATATATATATATATATATATATATATATAATTTTAGTTATTTGCACTTGTATTGTAACTACTTCTTGTTTATCCAGATACACACAATTTAAGTTGGCATTTAGTCACCACCTAAGTAGTCATGGGCATTTGTACATAGTCATGACTACAAATATATATACATATACCTCCATGTTACTGAGTGTATTTGAACTTACGCTCATGTAGACGTACGTACGTTTGTATGTGTTGTACCGAGTATGTATACATAACATTGTACACATTCTTTAAATGTGTCGCATATTTTTGCAGTCTCTCTAATGGCTTGTAATTCTAAGTTTCTAATTAGTTGTACAGCTGCGTAAAGTGAATCTTCTCACGATTGCAGACAGTTATACAACAAAGTGATTTAATAATTGCTGCTATAAAACCAACGCTCCAGTCAGTGTCTTGTATCCACCTGTAGATTCCTCATTAGTTCATCGTTGACGAATTTATTGTTTTATGTTTAACGTTAATTTATTGTCCTGTGGACAGTGTATCTCTAGTACAGTGCGCGCTTATACATACGTATATATATATTATTTCTCTCTCTAGTTTCAGCTCCTACATATATGTATATGTATGTATATGTATAAATATATATATATATATATATATATATATATATATATATATATGTATATATGTAGGTGTGTAGGTATGTACGAATGTTTGTGTGTGTATGTATGCGATCCTGCATGTGTTTCTATATGCATATATCTGCATATATATATATACATATATATATGCACATATAAATATATATATATATATACACACATATAGACATATATATATATATATAAATATATATATATATATATATGTACGTAAGTGTTTCTATTTGTTTATGCATGTAGTTATATACGTGTGTATACTTATGTTTATGTATGTGAGCAAATATCTTCATATGTGTATATATGTATGTGTACGCATGTATATATGTATGCATATGTGCGTGTGTGTGTGAGTGTGTATGTGTGTATGTGTGTGTATGTATTTGTCTACATGTCTGCGCGTGAATGTGTGTATATGTATTTTTGCAAGAGCGCGTCTGGCGTGACTTTCTTTTGTAATTCTTTGATTATGTTCTTGAAAGGAAGCGGTTTCTAATTATGAAACGAATATCCGTCATTGCAATTAAAACAGCAAAATCATTAAAGATTTACACTGAATTTAAAACAGATCTTGTATATTTTATTGTTTCCTTTATAGTCCGATGTTATACAATGCGTTTAATATGGTGGCTTCCTTTGAAGCGCCCCTCTGAAAGAGTAGGTTCTCTTTGGTCTTAGCCATTTATATCAGGCTTGTAGCGATTGTATTTAATGAAATTTCTGATGTTTTAATGCATTTATGTATTTCGTTTTTATATATTCCTCTATGTAAGGAATCTAATGCTTGCTCATATCGTTTATATTAGGATGGGAAGAGAAGTCCTTTAACATTTCAAGATAGGAGAGAAACAAATGCTTCGTTGATTTTAATTGATTTATGTATCAAAATAATATTTACTTTCATTTTTAGGGCAGCGAGCTCGCAGAATGGTTAACATGCCGTTCAAAATGATTAGCGGTATTGCGTCCGTCTTTACGTCCTGATTTCAATTTTACGCCGGGTTCGACTTTGCGTTCAACCATTTAGGTTACGATAAAATAATTACAAATTGAACACTTGGGTCAATGTAATCGACTTCACCTCCGCCCCGAAACTGCTGGCGTTGTATCAAAATTTGGATTTTTGATAACAGAAGTTGATCTATTTGACAAATTGTTGAACTCTGGGGTGTAAAATTTTTCAGGTTTCCAAGCAAATAAACTCTCAAGATAAGTTTTTACTGCTTCACAATTAATGACTTGTCTTCCTAATAAATAAGTTTTTTTTACACTAGGCACAAGGCCCGAAATTTTAAGGGAGCGGAGCAGACGATTGGATCGAAACCAGTACGCAACTGGTACTTAAGTTATCAACCCCGAAAGAATAAAAGCCAAAGTCAACCTCGGCGGAATTTGAATTCAGAACGTCAAGACAAACGAAATGCTGCTAAGCATTTCGACTGGCGTGCTAATGTTTCTGCCAGCTCGCCGCCTTGTTTTCCTAAGAAATCATATTTGCAGTGATCTGAAAAGATGAGTCTGATGAAGCAAGGGTAAGACAACAAGGAAGATGAGGCAAAACTTCCATTCTTAGTGCCAGAATCTTTTTCTAAGTAGGTATCATGTGGTCTTGTCTTTTTGTCTTCCTCAATATTAGTGTATTTAAGATATTAAGTTTTACGCTCCTTTTCTTTGATTCTATCGTTATCTGCTAATTTTCAAAATGTACTTTTTCAACCGAAAATAATTTCAGACACTTTTAAGTTGTAGAAGTTACTCTTCTTCGCATTGTCGTGAACATCTTGTTATACAACATTTGAAGCGGCCATCTTGTAACTCAACTAAATAATGCAAATGGCTATTTCAGAAAACAAGGAAAAATTTTTAAATGTCGAAAGACGATACATTTTTACACTGGAGTTAACAGAATGAACCCTCAAACAACCGAACATGTAAAATTGAACAATAATAATGATAATAGCCCTTTCTACTATAGGCATAAGGTCTGAAATTTTAGGGGAGCGGGATAGTCGATTACATTGGCCCCCAGTGGAACACTTTGTACTTAATTAATCGACCCCGAAATGCAAAGTCGACCCTGGCGAAATGTGAACTTAGAACGTAAAGACGGACGAAATATTGTTAAGCATATTGCCCGGCGAACCAACGATTCTGCCAGTTATCTCACCACCTTTATAAGAATGATAATAATTCTTTCTATTAAAGGCACAAAGCCAGAAATTGGGCGGGGGGACTCGTCGATTATATGGACCCCAGTGCTTTAATGATACTTACTTTATTGATCTCGATAGGATGAAGGGCCAAGTCAACCTCGGCAGAATTTCAACTCAGAACGCGAAGACGGACAAAATACCTATTTCTTTACTGCCCAGAAGTGGCTACACGCAGAGGGGACAAATAAGAACAGACAAACGGATTAAGTCGATTATATCGACCCCAGTCCGGAACTGGTACTTATTTAATCGACCCCGAAAGGATGAAAGGCAATGTTGACCTCAGACGAAATGCCGCTAAGCGTTTTGCCCGGCATCATAACGATTTTGCCATCTAGCCGCATTAATAAGGATAATAATAATTTTAATAATAATTCTTTCTTATATTTGCTGAATTCTAACGTGATGGGGGTTGCAAAATCGTTAACACGACGCATAAATACTTGCGGCATTTCATCCGTCTACACGTTCTGAGTTCAAATTCTGCGGAGGTCAGCTTTGCCTTTCATCCGCGCGGGCTCAATAAAATAAGTACCAGGTGAATACTGGATCGATATAATCGACTATCCCCATTCCCCCGAAATTGCTGGTCTCATATCAAAATTTGAAACCAACATTGGCTGAAAGCCAGCAAGTTTCAAGAATAGATCAAGTCGATTATATGGAATTCGGTATTTCACTGATTGATTATTTTATCGAACTGAGATTTTGAGACGAACTGGAAAGTTGACCTAGGCGACGTATTCATTCTGAATCTAGAGAGAGTGAAGAAATGCTACTAAACATTTTTTCGGATGCAGTTATGATTCTGCCACCTGACCAGCTTCATGATGCGATGATGATAATAATAAAATATTATTCTTTACTACTATAAGCACAAGGGCTAGAACTTTTGGAGGAAAGAGCTAGTCGATTATTTCGACCTCAGTGCTCAACTGGTAGGCATTTTGCGAACTCCGAAAGCATGAATTCAAAGTAGACCTCAACGGAACTCTGATCGTAAATCCTGGAGAAATGATGCTAAGATTTTTTCCCGCTGTGGTAGCTACGGTTTCATATTTTGGCGTAAGGCCAGCAATTTTGGAAGAGGGTGCTAGTTGTCGATATTTACCCGAGTGTATAAGGCGGCAAGCTGGCAGACAAGTTAGCGCCCCGAGCGGAATGCTTCGCGGTATTTCGTCTGTCGTTAAGTTCTGAGTTCAAATTCCACCGAGGTCGACTTTTCCTCTCATCCTTTCGGGGTCGATAAATAAAAGTACCAGTCTCGCACTGGGGTCGATGTAATCGACTTAATCCCTTTGTTTGTCCTCTCTATGTTTAGCCCCTTGTGGGCAATAAAGAAATATATATTGACCCGAGTGCTTAACTAGTACTTGTTTTATCGAACCCGAAGTGATGAAAGACAAAGCCGAGTTCGGCGGAATTTGAGCTCAGAACACGAAATTAAACGAAATGCTTCTATGCACTTTTCCTAGTGTGCAAACAATTCTGCCACTTGCCCGCTTTTATTATGTTCTTTTATTCTTAAATTCTTTTACTTGTTCCAGTCATTTGATTGCGGCCTTGCTGGAGCACTGCCTTGAAGGGTTAAAACAATTCAAGTCGAAAAAATCGACCACAGGACATTTTTTTTAAAGCCTAGTACTTATTCCATTGTTAAGTTACGGGAGACGTAAATGCACCTACATAGGTTGTCAGGCGAAGGTGGGTGGAACAACACAGAGAGAAATACACATAAATATATACATATACATACAACGGGCTTCTTTTCGTTTCCGTTTACGAAAGCCACTCAGAAGCCTTTGGTCGGCCGGAGGCTATAGTAGAAGACACCTACCAAGTTGAATCCGGTACCATGTGGTTGGGAAGCAAGCTTCTTACCAGAGAAACACGCCTGCGCATACCACGAAATAATGATGATGATATTATTATTATTATCATTATTATTATTATTATTATTATTATTATTATTATTATTATTATTTTATTATTATTATTACTATTGTATATCTTGTCACGAATAACTGGTTTAACCCTAATAATATTTGTAACAACTACTTGAAGAGTAAAGAGAATGTTCTAATAAATCTGTTTTGTGTATGTAAATATTATATCCATTCATATATGATTGTATGTCACACATATATGTGAGTGTATGTGTACGTGTACGTGGGTATGTTTTGGTGCATGCATGCATGATAAATCTCTTGTTAGTCTTACAATACAAGAAGCAATCAAAGCTGGGTTTAGCACACAATTATTGACACCTAGTTATCGGCTTTCTGAGGAGCTTGTGTTCGATTAGACTGTTCAAGTTCATCCTATTGGTTTATGAGAAACAGTTCTGACCCTAAATTATGTTTTGTTAAATTGGCAATCTTTAAAACCAAGCAGCATATAATTGACCAATGAAGAGAATCAATCGACCATCAAAGAACTGACCCTTTACACACAAACACACATATGTGTAAATGCACAAACACATGCAGAGATACATACAAGCATACACACGTATACAAACATACAAACACACAATCACTCATTCTTAACATTTCTGCCGTAAATTCCCCTCGTAAATTCTCAACCGTCACACTTTCACTAATTTTATCTTTGGAATTCTTTCTTTCTTTCTTTCTTTCTTTCTTTATTCATTTATTTATTTCGTTCTTTCTTTCTCTTACGGTATTTGCCTGGTTTTCTCATTTCTTTCTCCCACCCTATACATCTAATATAATGCCACAATTTTGGCCCCACTACCATTGATTAGACCGTTTGGAGTTTTAAACGCTACAACTACCCACCATTCTAGAAGAGTTTGCACCGCCAATCACACCCAACATTTGAACATAACACATATACGTAGACACATACACACACATATACATAGATTTACATGCACCTACCAACACATACAAAGACACAAACAAATACACACGTACACAACATATACACATATATATATATATATATATATATATATATATATATATATATATATATATAATATATATATATATATATGTGTGTGTGTGTGTGTGTATGTATATACGAATACGGCCGTTATGTTACATGCAGTGCCTCTACAAGACGCCTTTGTATCGCACTGAAATAAGAGTAAAGAAATAGTCTTCAAGAACGAAAATATATTCTTTCCCTAAAAGTTTAAAAAAATGCAATGACGGCAACAAAAAACCACCAAAGCCAACATCACCACTACCAGCCCCTCCACCATAACAAGAACAATGATGATGATACGGGTTTTTGGTCACGAGTTTTGGTGTTTGGTGGGGAACAGTCAATTATATCGACCCGTTTATTTGATTGGTAGATATTTCATCTACCACTGATTGAAAATCATAAAGTGATATTTATCATATCAAATGATGTTTATCATATAAATGGTCATGGTCATGGTTTTGCAACCACACAGTTTCGAGTTCAGTCCCACTGCGCAGCACCATTTGAACAAATGTTCTCTACTATAGACCCAGGCCTTCTATGTGATTGAATTTTGTACTAAGAAACTACATGAAAGCTCGTCGTCTATCTATCTATGTATCTATCTATGTGTATATATATGTATATATATATATAAACTGTACTGGGAGAAGAAGAAACGAAACGAAACGGAACGAATCGAATCGAATCGACGCGAAGGCGGTCAGTCATACAATAGTGTAATAAATAAAATGCATACATACATACATACATATATGTACGTACCTACATCTACATGTATATATACATGCATATATAAATATATATACGTGAGTACAGGACACCACAAATAGACGCAGAACTCAACGAGAACGAAAACGTAAAACTACGTGCCAGTGAGGAAACCACTACGTGGTTGAATGATCTTTTAGTAATAGCAACTTATAGACAGCACTTTGCATTATCGTGTTTTGAGTTTCCTTTCACATAGCATAAGGAAAACACGTTGCCTACTACTAAACATAGCTATGAGCCAATGAGAACACTATGTGATCGAGCTATTTGCTTGTAATAGTACATTACATCTACTGTCACAGAAACGAACATGTTATTTCATGGAATTCACGAGGTACCTAGCTGTCAGAATCGTTACCATGACGGTCAAATACTTAGCGGTATTCCTCTCAGCATTTTGTTTTGAGTTCAAAAACCGGTGAGATTCCTTTTTTTTTTTTTGTCTTTCAGTCTTTTGGAATCGATGAAATAACTAACAGTTAGGTAGTGAGGTTCGATGTAACTGATAGCCCTTCAACAATATCAGGGTCAGTGCTTTATAGAAGAAAGCGTTATTTAATTGTGGTATGGGGTTGCTGCACAAAACATGGGTAAAAGGCGGGATGGTCATGGCTTGAAAGATTTTGTTTATATGTCCTCTCGATCAAGGTTTGTTTGTTTTGTTTGTTCCTTCTCGAGACACGCCTGGCTCATAAGGACCGTTTTCCCGGTTTTCTTGGCGTATAGGTTCCTCACCTGGACAGGACGCCGGTTCGTCGCAGGTGAGCTGCAAGATGCAGGAGGAAAGAATGAGAGAACGTTGTGGCGAAAGAGTGAGCAGGGGTTCGCCATTCCCTTCTGCCGGAGCCGCGTGGAGCTTAGGTGTTTCGCTCATAAACACACACGTAGCTCGGTCTGAGATTCGAACCCGCGATGCTCTATCCACTAGGCCATGTGCCCCCACCGGTCAATGCTTAGTGGGGTAAAAAAACACAACTATAACAACGACGACGACATCAACCAACACTGCCCATCTACGTTACTAAACGTTCATCGTCTCAGGATATTTTCTTCTCTCTTTCCCCAGGAGCAAATTAATAACAGTAATTGAAAAGTGAGAATATTCTTTTATACATGTTAGATAAATGTCTGCTTGGTTTGTTCAATAATGATAATTTTCAGCGGGGAGATAACTAGAAATAAAGATAAGAGAAAAGAAGAACAAGGAAATAACATCTCAGCGTCGTTTTATTGAAATTGATAGACATCGGTCAATTGTCGTTGAATCTCATCAATTTGATAATACGCAAATGTTGAGAGTAAAGTGTTAGGTATGAGTGGCGGTGGCGGCTGTGGTGTGTTGGGTGATGTCTGAATGTGTGTATGTGTGCATGTGTGTATGTATGTATGTATGTATGTGAGTGTGTGTTTGATATGGAGCGTTTTGGAGTGGGGGTTGGACGTTAGCGGGGCATGGGTTTGGAATGTGGAATGAACGGGTATTAAGATTATTAAGTCTGTTATATTGAATTACACCGCATGGACGAAAATAGGTGGCAATCATTATAATGATGCTACTGCATTTCTTCCACCTTCTCCTTCTCCGCAACTACCACCTTCTCCTGCACTTCCTACTAATACTACGACTGATGATGATGATGATGATGATGATAATAATAATAATAATAATAATAATAATAATAATAATAATAATAAGAAGAAGAAGAAGAAGAAGAAGAAGAAGAAGAAGAAGAAGAAGAGAAGAAGAAGAGAAGAGAAGAGGAAGAAGAAGAAGAAGAAGAAGAAGAAGAAGAAGAAAAAGAAGAAAAGAAGAAGAAGAAGAATCACACCACCAATAATATCATCATTATCACCATATCATCATCATCAACTGCAATATCAACAACAAAAATGATGATGATGACGACAGCGATGATGATGATGGTGATGATGATACTGATAATGTTGATGATGATGATGATGATGATTATGATGATGATGATGATGATGATGTTGTTGATGATGGTGATGATGATGATGATGATGATATGATGATGATGATGATGATGATGATGATTATGATGATGATGATGATGATGATGATGTTGATGATGATGATGACAACGACGGCGACAACGATGAAACAATAGACTACGGCAGAAACAACAAACGATAAACGAGAATGGTAAATGCACGCGAAATTTCGCTGCACCGTAATTGGATGCAATTGTTAGTCAAGAAACGAGGCTTTCCATCACTAGAAGAAGAAGAAGAAGAAAAAGAAACACCCAGGCGCCCACCATGTTCTTGCACACATTCATATTGGTATTGGTATGGCGTAGTGAGTGCTGAGTGGTATGTGGAGCGGAATGATGCGGTGTTAGTATTGGTGCTATTGTTGATGTCGTCAGTTATAGAGGCGGCGGTTTAAGTTAAGAACTTTTGTGTATCGCGGTCTTACAACAAAAGTTCTTTAAAATGACGTACAAAGCCGTGAGCCATTTGAGAAGATTATATAGTACAGTAGATAATATAAAAAGTTTTATAGAGAATCTACAGACATATAATAATCAGTTAGTGTTTTAGGCATGTGTTAGAAGTAACTCATTCCGTTAGATTCATTAGCAATCGTCTGCAGTTCTATTGAAGATAATACAGGAATGTGTGGTATACGGAGGTGTGGCGGGAAACGAAGGAAAAATCCTGGTTCGAATGATGACTTCACCGCTGCCTTTTATATTTTACCTTGTATTTGTTTCAGTCGTAAGACTGCGGCTTAGCTGGAGTTCCGTTTCAAGGGTTTTAGTCGGACAAATGGACACCAGGACTTAATCCATCAGTTTCATTTGATGAACTGCTAGGTTACCGAGACGTGAACACAACAACACCGGTGTGAAGCGGTGATGGGGAACGGACACAAAGACAAAAACACGCACACACATGCATACACAGACACAGACACACACTCACACACACACATACACACACACACACACACACACACATATACATATATATATATATATATATATATATATATTACAAATTGAAATAGGAGCTGTGAGTGCCCCCACCATGGGATAACATATATCCAATATACTGCCAGTAAAGCACCCAACAAAGTTAATACATAAATGTTAAGAATTGCGATGCAATTAATTCATTTATTGTATTTATGGGCGAAGGTAAAATGTTTTACCACAAATTAATAATACAAAATAAGAAAATGGAGAAATACACCTTAATCAATAATCAGGGTTAATAAAGTATGTGATTGAGTATTATCTGGTAGTTGATTATTGATTAAAGTATATTTCTCCATTTTCTTATTTCGTATATATATATATATATACATATATATATATATATGAATATATATATACCGATAGGTAGATGGATAGATAGACAGATAGATATAGACATATTCTAGCTTAAAAGCCACCAGATACAGCGGCTTTTAAGTTAGCTCCTGTGGAGGGCTTTCATTGACCTTTGGGCCCAACAATGACATTTCATGCATTGAGTACATATCAAATTTTATCAAATTTGACCAATATTTTTCAAGCAAGAAACAATTTTCATCAAAACAATGATATAATTTGTTAACTTATTACAAAGCTGCATAATAAACAATATTTTTTCTCTTCTCATTCGCAGGTCAGTACAATTTTTTTTTGTGTAACCTATTTTTGTTTCTCTCTCTCTCTTTTTCTGTTGATTATTTTCAAACATTACGATCACCAGTACCACCGCCATCATCACCACAACTGCCATACATGCACCATTCAGACTTCTGACGCCACCACCATCAATACCTTTCACTTCACCGCCTTCTTCTCCACCACCATTACCACTGACTTTCACATCACTTACTATCACCGTCATCCCTGATCACCTCGGCTACGACGACGACCACCACTTAATCAACACCGTCACCTCCGTCTCTATATAAATACAGCTCATAAATGACTATCACCCCCTTACCATCACAACAATCAATCTACCACCGCCCTCACCGTCTCTATGCCTACTAATACTCTCACCCCAGCAGGAGTAATAGTAGAAGTATCATTGAATACTGAGAGAGGGGATCAAAGTGTGAAACACTGACACCCAAAAATTCGTTTAGGCATTTATTACTATAAGATAGATAGATAGACAGATAGATAGATAGTTCAGAAATTATAGATATTTAATTTTAATTAAAGTGTATTTCATGTATGTGTGTGTGTGTGCGTGTGTGTGTGTGTGCGTGTGTCTGTGTGTGAGTGTGTGTGTGCGTGTGTGTTTATGTATGTAGAGTGTTAGAAGTGGTGTACAGATATTGAATATTGAGAAAAGTGGTCGCCAGAATTTCGGAAAAAGAACTTTTTTTATTTAGTCATTATTATTAGTGCTTTCGTTCGTTTTCGAATTTGTCAAATAAAATTGTGAAGGGGCAAACAGTTTGTTCATTGACACAAATGAGGTGATTTTTTTGTGTTGGTTAGAAGAGAACATTGTTTTTGCTTTTTATGATTTTGGAGGTGAGATACCAGGACAATGGACAATGGAGATAGATAGATAGATAGATAGCTGGAAAGACAAATAGACAGACAGATAGATATGTAGAGAGAGGGATGGGGAGGGATTTCTTTTCAGTTTGGAATGTCTTTTACCATTTATTTAATTAATTAGTTTTTTCCCAGCGTATAGCTACTGGCATGAGACATGAGTTCAAGGATGGTGACCTCTTATAGGATGGGAAAATAATGAAAATGGATGGGGTGCGTTCATCACTAGAAGCATTTTTTCCCTTAAAGGTCAAGAAGGAATATAAGAAGTTCTAGGAAAAGTTAAATATATATACATATATATATGGTTGTGGGTGTGTGTGTGTATGCACGCATGTATGTGTGTGTGTGCCTGTGGGAACATTTTCCGACCACATGTTGCTAGATGGTTACTCAAAGGTATCTGACGTCTCTAATTCGCTGTCTGTACACACGTGAACGTTCTGAAAGTGCATTTCCCGTCTGACCCACATATAGTTCTTCACTATTCGGGTATTTGATGCAGTAAATTGAATTTCTGCTTTTGCAGTTCATATTTGCGCGTTTGTGAATATTTTTCTGGGTTTTGTGTTCATATATTGGCCAGTATGTATGAATTGGCATGTGCCACAGCGGATATCATTGCATTTAGATACAGTGAGTGATCGGTCTTTTTTGCTAAGGTGAAACTTTGCCTTTTATTAATAATAATTTTTTTTTTCAAGTTTACTAAGAACCATTGCCCGATCCGTGATTATATCTTTTAATTCATCATTCTGAGCAATGATTGTTAGGTCTGCTTTAGCGATGTTGAAGACATTCTGGTGACATTGGTTGTATGTCACTATGAATTGTATGACTTCTTCTTGCTTTCCTCTTCTTTGTGTTATCCTAAGTTGTATGTGTATTTTTATAGCCTGCCGTATGGCATTTTCTACACACACGCACACATATATCTGTCCATCCATATGGGCATACGACGGAATTCCATTCAGAAATATAGCCACGTGGCTTAGTGGTAAGTGTGTTGGACACATGATCATAAGATTGTGATTTCTATTCCTGGAACGAGCGTCGTGTTGTTTCCTTGAGCAAAATACATCATTTCACGTTGCTCCATTTCAGTCAGCTGGCAAAAATGAGTAATCTTCTGACGGACCGGCGTCACGCTCAGTTTAGGCGGGGAATTTACACGCCATGGAAACTGGCAACCCGGCCCCTATGAGTCTGCATGACTCGACAAATTAGCTAAAAACAAACTTAATAAAACGAAATTCACGCTCTCAGGTTTCGATATCCAGGGGCTGTAGAAGAGACTCTCCTAAGGTGTCACACAGTAGGAGTCAAATCGGAACCAAGTTGTTCTGAAGAATACACCTTATCACACATTCACAGCCATGTGTGTGTGTGTGTGTGTGTGTGTGTGCGTGCCTGTATGTGTATGTCTGTCCGTGCATACGTGTGTATGTGTGCCTGCGTGTGTGTGTATATGTGAGAGTGTGTGCGTGTGTGTGTGTGGGTATGTTGGTCGAGAGTGTTAACTTGCTTGAAGAGCCTGCGCACTTGCAGTCGAATCTCAGTGTTTGAAATGTCTGAGATGACCAAACCAAAAAATATTCTCAATCGCTGCTATGTATCGGGTACTCCTTCTTTCAACAATCAACATTAAACAGGTATAGAAGCATATGCATGCGAGCATTTGCGCATGAATACATAAACATAATAAATATCGTTTTGACTAAGACTTCACGCGTCACCTGGTGACGATTTTGACTGATTACAATAGAACGCCAGCAGAATATATTTTCTGAAATTGACCTGCTTTAATTGATCTGCTTTAAACTTAAAAATTAAAATTTTTAATGATTTTCTAAAACTTACTTGAAACAATATTGTTTATGTTATATACACAAACACACGCGCATCAGCACGCGCACACAGATGCACGCTCAATCGCAATCTCACACGCTCACTCGTACACATACTCACATGTAGGCTCAAGTGATATGCATATATATATATATATATATATATATAATATATATATATATATATATACATGTACATATATACTTGTGTGTGTGTATGTATATCTGTATATATATATATATATATATATATATATTATATATATATATATATATATATATATATATATATATATACATGTACATATACAATACATATATACTTGTGTGTGTGTATGTATATCTGTATATATATATATATAATATATATATATATATATATATATATATATATATACCTGCAATTCAATGTCTAGGCATATATATATAAATGTGTGTGCGGAGTATGTGCACGTGTGTGTGCTGTGTATATTTGTGTGTGTATGGCGTGTGTGTGTGTGTGTGTGTGTTTAAAGAGAGACAAAGAGAAAGATATACAGGGG
>NC_043001.1:79500156-79537656 GCF_006345805.1 Octopus sinensis | reverse complement strand
ATAGGTGTTGTGAGTAAAGAGGTTGAAATAATCACCAAGTACTCCGAATTGACAGTGGAAATGGCAAAACTGTATGGAATGCGAGAGGGTAATGTAAAAGTGATACCAGTAGTGATCTGAGCCTTGGGCTCAATTTCATTGAAACTTCCAGACTTCTTAAAGCAACTGGAAATCCCATACAAGATTAGTGTCTTGCAAAAAGCAGCCTTATTGGGCACAGTGCACATTTTAAGGAAAGTATTATATCTCTGAGGAACTTGTTGTGACTTTACAGATGACTAAAGACTCCGGTATATTTTTACCTATATTGTGTTACGAAGGAATAATAATAATAATAATAATAATAATAATAATAATAATAATAATAATAATAATAATAATAATAATAATAATAATAATAATGATAATAATAATACGAGGGGCGTAATGCCCCTGACCCACTTCCTATAGCAGTAGAGCAACGAAACTTGGCACAGTTATTAGTCTTTTTCTGCATAGGAACAACCCAGAGTTACGCATTTCTACCATCGTTTGATGCAGCTCTGGAGACCGTTTTTGTAGAAGACCCCAGCTTGGTCCTCCAACCTGAACGTGACTTCAGAAATCAAGGCTGCATCATCTGGGAAACGCTTTCCTTTCAAAAACAACTTCATGACTGGGAAGATGTGAAAATCAGAGGGTGCAAGGTCAGGAAAGTAGGGGGGATGGGGGATGAGTTCATAGCCATACGCCTGTGCTTCAGATCTGGCGACAAGCGAGTTGTGGACCGGAGCGTTGTCCTGCAGGAGGAGGATGCCTTTGCTGATCTTGCCCCGCCTCTTGATTTTGATAACTTCTCTTAATTTCCTGAAAAGTAAAGCATAATAGGCTCCTGTAATTGTGGTACCCTTTGCCAGGAAATCTGTCAACACTACTCCGTCCTGGTCCCAGAAAACTGTGAGCATGACCTTGCCAGCGGAGGGCTGCACCCTTGCCTTCTTTGGAGGGGGTGAGTCACGGTGCTTCCACTGCATTGACTGGGCTTTGGTCTCTGGATCATCGTGATGGACCCAGGTTTCATCCTGTGTAATCAGTATTTTGAAAAATTTTGACTCATCTTCTTGGCACATCTCCAAATTCATCCTCGAGCACTCGACGCGTTCTTGCTTCTGGAAAGGCGTGAGCAACCTGGGAATCCATCTGGCAGACACCTTTTGTATATGCAAATGGTCATGAATGATAGTTTCCACAGACCCGGTACTAATCTTGACCTTGTGGGCTATTTGGCGAATAATTATTCGTCGATCTTCCAAAATGGCAGTATCAACTTGACGGACAGATGCCTCATCAATGGCAGAAGGGGGCGACCAGATCTGGGAGCTGTTTCCACAGAGTTCCGACCATGTTTGAATTCACGATCCCAGCGTTTTACAAGGTCATATGATGGGGCATCATCACCATAAGTTACTTTCATTTCATCAAAAGTCTCGCGTGGTGTGCGTCCTTTCAAATACAAAAACCGGATCACTGCTCGACACTTAACAGGCTCCATTTCACACTTGACTCAGTTCAAACACCTGTAAATCAGAAACCACAATTAGTTCAGAGCTGTAATTTGTCACTTACTCTATAGAGATATAAATGTTTGCACATGCAATCTAGATCAAACTAGATCAAATTTCAGCTAGATCAAACAACTGCAAGTGGGTCAGAAGCATTACTTATTGAACGTCCCTCGTAGTACTAATAATAATAATAATAATAATAATAATGATAATAATGATAATGATGATGTTAATAATAATAATAATAATAATAATAATAATAATAATAATAATAATAATAATAATAATAATAATAATAATAATAATAATAATAATAATAATAATAATAATAATAATATTTTTCATTGCAATTCTCAGCAGTAACAGAACCGTTCCTCATAGTATCACCCTCATAATTCTCTTGCTACGAAACAACGCAACATATACATACTCCGCTCAAGCTGTTGAATGTTAATCAGCGTATTTAAATGTCTGTTCTTTTGCTGTTTGGGTTCGTTCCCTGGTCGACCTAGTTAAGATATTTCCTTATTCAGATCTTCTTCAAATTCAGACATATCAAGTACCCACCTTTTGATGCCTTACATGCAATCACGGAAGTATATTAACACACAGAACAAAAGTATGAAGACGAAACAATAAAAAACTCTGGCAAAATTTAGAAATATTTTCCCTCATTTTTAAAGACGCTGCTTATGAATCAGAATTTTCTGAATCATAATCCATTCTCGGACATTATTGTTTCGAGCCCTAGAAATCACAAGCCGATTAACCGATTTCCATAGTATATAACTAGCGAAGATCACATTTCCCCTGTCCATCGCAGAGTTATCTATTTACAATTTTGTGAACTTTAGTGTTTTGCTTATGAACGCAACACGATGATCGGTCCGGGAAACGAAACCACAATCTTGCGATCCTGAGCTCAAAAAGCCAAACTACTAGACGTCTCTACAGAGTACGGTCGCTCGACCCCTGAGATATGTCAGTATGTCAAATCGAATGCCAGTAACGTTTTACCAAACAGTGAAATCATCGAGACGATATGTCTAAGAATAATAGATTATACACTCACGATATAAACAGATTTTATCGTAGGACTGACTAACTGATCCAGTTCGTCCTTAATTAAAAGAAAGAAAAATACGCTGATTAAATATAATAAAAACAACAGCTAAATCTGCAAACGACATAGAAAGCGTCACCAGTCTTACGACCGCCATAAATGAGATCTACTTTTTCATGGCAACTCTTTTCCACTTGTAACATTAGTAATATCTCGAAAGCCATCATTATAGTTTTTCAACGATTGTTAGGAACATGCTGAAGAAGTATTTTATAATAAAAGCCATGAGTGTTTTCCCTTGACAATTGTTTTTACCACGGACTGCAATCAATATTGACTGATTCCGTTAATTAAAGCCTGTCTCTCCAGTAATGAGACACTAATCGCTCGCAGATTGCCTTCAACTTAACAGATCAAATTGCAATTAATCATAGGCAATTTCAATAACGCGTTGCTTCTAATTCTTTAAGCAATTATTTTCAAGAATCGTCGTTATCTTTTTCTTTTGTTTCGTTTTGATTTTTTCTGCTGATAAATTAAATTACACAACCAATTCAACAGGGAAACATTTGCTTCCAGTTGCTGTATTATTTTAGCGTCAATTATTTGCAGTTTTGTAGTTTTCTGATTGCTCGCAATTCTGCTAATGTGGACCGAATAATAATACAAATGAAATATCTCTTACGTCGAAAGATAATACTTTAAAGAACAATATTTTGTCGTCTAGTTAGACATTCACCTAGAAATCTTGACTCCAAATTATATCTAAAACTACAAATAAAGAAGAGTTTTATTTTCCCAAATGGAAAGTAAATTTATTCACAGCGCTAGGAAATATGTTGAAAGACACAATACCAAAGGCTAATTATTTCTAGTAAATGCAAATTTATTTTGGCAATGAAATATATTCTTGGAGCAAAAACACATAAATACAGTTATACAGGCACACATACATTCACTCACATCCTTCCTCCTTCTGTTTCCCTCTGTCTCTCTCTCCCCTCCGCCTCTCTCTCAGACACACACATGCGTAAGCAACCCGCTTAAACGTTCGCACACACATGCATACATGCATTTTTCAATTGAAAGCAAGGATGACTAAATAACCATGTTTTCTCTAATTGTTTTAGGTGCCATAGTGGTCTCGTAAAAAACATAAAGACACATAGGCATATGCATACATACAAACACACAAGCATATACACATATAGTCATATACACGGAAGGCAAAACACAAGGTACACTCCAAATGAGTAATAGAGTGGGTTTAATTGTAATACAGTATAATAAATTATACTTCTGTTTGGTTGGCCAAGCAAACTACCACACTGGCGTATGCAAATCTATGCATATATAACACATAATACACATACATAAATACACACATACATAGATGCAGTCATACATACATAGTTACATACATACAGATGTGTATTTGCGTTTGTATGGGTGTGTGTGTGTGTGTATGTGTGTGTGTGTGTGTAGATATTTGTATTTGAACTATGGAATGGAAGCAGTTCTATAGTAAATAGTTTACCAATATAAGATTAACGTATGTGTATAGATAGGCGGCAAGCAGGCAGAATCGTTAGCATGCCGATGTAGTCGACTTACCTCACCTCTAAGCTTGCAATCCTTCTGCCATGTGTGACCCTTCCGCGGATTTAAAACAAAATTGAATGAGCTAGCCTGTAATATACAGTGATCGTGTTTAAGTACTTAGCTTCACACTCAGGAAGTGGGAAATAAAGCAATACCTTTAAGAAGAGTATGCACACTTTTTCTGATGGTGTGATGGAGTGATGGAAAGACAAGAACGGAGAAAGATACTTGGAGAAATATAAAAGAACATGTATCCAACCATCATGACATGGCACACACACACACACACACACATATATATATATAGACACACACATCTGCACCGTCGATGGCTCCTTCACCAGTTGGTAAGGGTCCCACTCATGAGGGTTTGATGCTAGATGTGTCAAAACAATATAATAATAATAATCATGTAATTATTGTATACAGTGCTCAGATGCACCACAATTTGTCAAAAGTGTGTATAAAGCATATGCAGTAATGTACAAATGTTTGGGAAGTGAACAGTGTTTGAGTCAGATACATGCTTGCGTGTGTATGGAGGGGAGAAAATCAGGTATAGTGTTGGCGAATCTCAGGAAGCATGGAAGTTTTGAAGTATGCTCCGACAACTAACAACTGATGCGGGCAGTTTGTTCCATACTTCAGCAAATATTAGCGTGAAAAATGTTTCCGAAAGTCATGGTAGTTGTACTGTTTTCTGACTTTGTAAACATGTCCACCGGTGTTAGACAGGTGGAGTTTGAAAAGATGCTCACAGTTATTGTTAGTAAGATGGTTAATAATGTTATGGGTACCTGCCAAGTCAGCTGCCAGACGTCGGAGTTTCAATGTATCCATGCCCAGGGAAGTAAGGCGTTCAGAATATGGCAAATGCCTGATGGAGGGTACTCTCTTGGTTGCACGTCGCTGAACAATTGTCGTGATTAATAATAAATTCTCGTATATTCCATCTTCCGTCTTTCATTTACGATATATAAATACATGTATGTGTGTGTGTATGTATGTAGTGTATGTATATACATACACATAAAAGAGAAAAGAAAATATATATACAAACGTACAGGCATATATATATATATATATATACCGGTATATATATATAGGTGCATGTATGTATATATATATATATATATATATATATATATATATGTATATACATACATATATACATGCATACATACAAGTATATATATACACATACATTCAGGCATATATATATTCACATATATATAGATGCATATATACAGGTATATATCAATATACAAATATATACATACATACAGACACACACATATATATAAATCTATGTGTGTATATATGTATGAATATATGTATGTATGAATTCATGCATATGTATGAATGTATGTATGTATGTATGTATGTATGTATGTATGTATGTATGTATGTATGTATGTATGTATGCGCGCGTGTGGGTTTCAGTGAAAAAGTGCGTGTGCATAAAATTGTTTTCTACAGAACGGAGTTTCGTGACACAGCGACGAATGCTGGATGCCAGAGGGAAATAGAGTTGGAAGAATACAGGTTAACAAAACCCGATAGTGTAAACAACAGAATATACTCTTAAAAAAAAAAGACTTGAATTTTCTGCATATTTATACACACTTCGATCTTCATTACCGAAATAGTAAGAAACTTCCCTATTAAAGTATTTAGACTATTTGCTAACGAGAAATTATTTAAGTACAGTTGATATGCACACGTCTGAGCAGCAAAGTTTCCAACCACGACGTTTCCGAATTTCCTGAAGAAGGCGGTTTCGTATCCGTAATGCAGTAATCTCTCTCTATATAAACGGCAGTTTGTCTGTGCGTGTTTCTGTGTGTCTGTTTGCTTGTACCCTCACCCTGACCACGGCTTTCAACCGATTCTGATGAAACTTGACACACACATAGCCCAATGTCATAATTCAAAACTAACGCAGCGAAAATTTTGAAAAGTTTTCCCAGTTCTGAAAAAAATCGATAAATTCGACATGGGGTCGAGAATCAGAAACACAAACCGCAAACTGTCTAGGGGACGCAACTCCACCTTTTTTTACTCTCAAAACAAATTTACCATAATTTTTTTCCATTTTTTTGCTTTTTGTGGCTATAACTCTCTAAAAATGCTTTATAGTTATTTCCCTTACAAACCTGAGCAACGCCGGGCGATACTGCTAGTACAAAATAAAACTGCAACTTTGTTTTCTTTTCATTTTGTAGTTTACTTTGCACCTCTCATTGTTTCGGCTGTACGCATTTGTTGTTGTTTATTCCATCTCGAGTCACGCCTGGCTCATAAGGACCGGATTCCAGTTTCATTGGCGTATAGGTTCGCCACCTGGACGGGACGCCGGTCCGCCCGTCGCAGGTGAGCTACATTATGCAGGACCAAAGAGTGAGAGAAAGTTGTAGCGAAAGAGTTAGCATAAATTCGCCATTACCTTCTGCCAGAGCCGCGTGGAGCTTAGGTGTTTAACTCATAAACACACACATCGCCCAGTCTGAGAATCGAACCCACGATACCTTGACCACGAGTCCGCTGCTCTAGCCACAAGGCCATGTGCCTCCACTGTACACATTTACATTCTTTAAAGATGTGTGTGTATGCGTGTGTGCGTGTGCGTATGTGTGTGTGCGTGTGTTTTTTTGTGTGTGTGTGCGTGTGTGAATGTTTATATATATATATGCACACACAGGGTGCGGCGAATGTATTGTCGTCTAAATCAGTGCTTTTCAAAGTGGTGGTCCGCGGACCGGTGTCGGTCTGCGAGCCATCAGCTACCGATACGCGACGAGTTTCCTCAAAAGAAAGAAACAATATAAAATGCTGATAGAATGTTAGTGAAGTGTTTATTTGTTTACAAAATAAATATACAATAAAAGAACGTCAACTTTTACTATACTCATTATGTATATAGTTTCCGGTATAAATTAATATTACAAAGAAATATTATCGCTCCCTGGCATATCGGAAAAAAAACTGCCGGCACACCACATCAATTAGTTTGAGAAGTACTGGTCTAATTTACAAAGAAACGAAAATAACACAGGCATCCCGTTTTAAACAGATATAATTACATAAGAATATATTGAAATACTAGAGTAAATTTATTCAATAAAACCTCTATTGGCTTCAACTACAGCCTCAAGAGGACTTGTGAATCTCCTGCAACTCTTCTGGACAGCCTCTTTGGTGAATGCTGCCATAATCCTTGCCTTCAGTTCATCATTGGTGTTACAAGGTGTTTTACTGGTCTATCGCTCAACTGAGCACCACACATAATAATCAATGGGGGTTGCAGCCTGGGTAGTTAGGTGCCCAGATTTTAGGGGTGATGTGGACGCAAAAATTGTCTTGTGGCCAGACATAGGGTCTTCCAGCAGCCGTCCTCTTGACACAGGGCAGCACTACCTCTCCCAGGCACTTGATGCAGGCCTCCGTGTTGAGCCAGAGGTCCTGTGGAAGGATGAATAAAGGCATAAGGTCGCCATCACTGGTGATCACTCCGAAAATCAGGATGTTGACTGGATGCTTGATTTTTACCACTCTCGGTACATATCCTCAAATTGCACTTTCCTCAAATTCACACCTGAACAATCTGAAATGTTCGTATTGGAGCGTCCGGCGCAAATGCCAAGCAGTACAGCATGTCGTTTCCAAATTTCCTGCAGAGTGAATCGCGCTATGGCGCTGTTTTTCTCAAAGACGGTGCCAAACTGATCCTACTATACTGTATAGTCGACAAAATCAAAATCAAATACTGCTGTAACGATTTAATCATCGCACCTTACATATATATATATATATATATATATTTATGTATATATACATATACATATATATAATATATATATATATATATATATATATATATATATATATATATATATGCGTGTAATTATTATATACAAACACACATATATATATATATACATAAATGTTTACATATGAAAAACAAAAGACTTTAAATACATATATGCGGTCACACTCTCATACACACAGACGCTTTGACACAAATACATACATGCATAAAGATTGTTGCATTTTTATAACTTGTAATATTGCTTACATGTGTTTGTGTCTGTATACGCGTATATGTAGCATACATTTATACATATGAGAATGTGCCTTATGTTTCATGCTGCTTAACTCTGCATATATTGTATATGTGAGTAATGTATATATATATACACACACATACACACACACACACATACAGACTATATATATATATTCTATATATGTTGTAATACACCATCAGATTATTGTAGCGCCAGAAGAGACAGAGCAATCATATGTTCCATCAGCAATTGAAGCGATATAGGAAAAATACTATATATTTAATGATGGTAAGGAGATGATTATATGATATGATATGTATATATATATATATATATATATATATCTATATATATATATATATATATATATATATATTTATATATACATATACATGTATATATTTACACATATATAAGTATTTTTGTCAGTGTATGTTTGCATAATCATGTGTGCACGCATGTGGATGTATTTATATGTAGATAAATGGTTGCGTATCCGCTTCTATGCCACTGTGTATTCTCCACATCTACGCTCAAACCATAACGGTTTATACATATAAGTATATATGCCTATTCATATATATATATATATATATATATATATATATATATATTATATATATATATATACATACATACATATATTTATATATATACATACATATACATATTAAATTCTTAGTAAAGTCATGGCTTTCGAAACAGTAAGATTCTGATATTTAAAATGAAACATTAAATGTTTAATGGTTGACAAAGTATTTAGATAAACACATCGTGGATCGAATTGATGGGAAAATAAACCAATGAGGCGTATATTATTAAGGTAAAAGACAGCGACGTATACAGATATAGGGACAGAGACAATGAAAAACAAAAGTGAAAAGATCATGAAGCACATGAAATTAAAATAGTTGACAGACATGGAGGAAAAGTAATATTTAGAGGGAGAAAGACACAGAAAGAAGAATTTCAAATATAAGTGAGGACGATTGTTGTATAATTTTGGATAAAACAAACTTCATGGTGACAGGTAAAATTAAAGGGAGAGATCAATAATGACGTCGTGTGATGATAGTATTTTTGTCTGTGCCTAGCTACTGTTATTTCCTATTCGCTTATCCCTAGAACATACGAAAAATGACTAATACTTCCTTCAGACTTGGCGTTTGTTACATTTGTTCAAACGCCAAAGATCCCCTCTCAACTTATGGCTATAATGCTCCCCCACTACTCCTGTTCGTGATCAGATATGTACATATCGTCAGCTACTAAAGGACATGCTCAAATGATTAAGGTCAAGCAACTGACAAACAAATATGTGGTATTGAGCAGAATGTTTGCTATAATATTTCTGCTTCAGTAACTCAGCGCAGAATCTGTCTGAAATATAATGGAAAACAGGTCAGTTTCAAAACATTAAGGTCCAGTTCACAAAGCTAAAATTTGAATAAATATAATTCACTGGAGTACAATACTGTAGCAATGTGTTAAGGATATATTCTGTAAATTTAAATGCAAATTTAAATCTCTTCAATGGTAAACGGTGGTGTGGCTTGATAAATGTAATAAACTGGAAATGATATTTCTTTGACAATTGTGAACTGACGCTTTTGGCGACGAAGATATATTTCTACACATCTAATAACATATCGGAAGGGTTTGAAAAATAAATATCCGAGATGGTAAAGCTAATACTTCGCCCTTACGTCAACAATTTACAAGAATTTTCGCGTAAAAGTTTCATTTGGTTTGAAAACGGAGAATTTATTCTATGAAATTGATTTACCTATCCATTCTAGATTCCTATCCATTCAAGATATTATAAATGAATATAGCAAAATCAGTAGTTCCGAATATAGGAAAGAAAGCTTCTATTGGGCGAAGGGCTAGTGAATTATATCGAATCCAGTACTTTATTTCATCGATCCTGTCAGGATGATATGTATACTCGATCTCGGCAGAATTTGAAGTAAGATCGTGAAGAACAGGAAGAAGTGGCGCTAAGTATTCTCATGGACGCTCTCGTGATACTACTAGTTAATCGCCTTTGTTTTTCAAATTTTGACAATTTTATGGGGAAAGGATTATATATGTTTGTGTATGTATATATATATATATATATATATATAAAGATAGATAGATATACATACATACATACATATATATATATATATATATATATATATATAATATATATATATATATATATATATATATAACAGGACAAAGATCCCGTTCCTGAGAGACTTTGTTGCATGCAATCAAGCCTTATGCATAGCACTTACAGAAACGCACCTGAAACCGGACATAGCAGATGCGGAGTTACACATACCACAGTATGCTGTACTACGGACCGACAGGAAAGAAAGGAGTCATGGAGGTGTTGCTATGTACATCCGTGAGGACCTCACACCCCAGGTCATCTTGTCATACTCAAACTCGGTGTGTGACACACTAATTGTACATATTAGGCAACTTGATGTAGTTGTGTGTACTACATATCGCCCTCCAGATGCCCCAAGCCATGTGGGCAAGTTTGAAGACTGCCTTATAAAAATAGAAGAAATTCTAACCACATTAGAACAACACATAGGTGTGCTTCTTATGGGAGATTTCAATCTGCCCAATGTCAGATGGCCCGAGGGCCTTTCTCTCCCAGGAATGACAAGATGTGAACGAGGACAGGCGAGGTCCCTCCTGAACCTCATCAACACCCTGTACATGGAGCAGGTAATACTCCAACCAACCAGGGCAGGTAACACACTGGATCTCTGCTTCACAAATGACATGGATCTCATCCATAACGTGAAAGTGACACCGACACTACTCTCGGATCACAACATGATAGAGCTGACCATGTACGGGCCAAAAGAGAGCACGGACATGCAGCCTACAAGAAACCCTCAAAATCTTTCCAGCTTGAACTACCATAAGGCAAACTGGAAACAAATTGAGAAAGAGATCCTCAAACAAAACTGGCCTAAATGTCTCTCCTCGCCAGACATCGACGTGAAACTTCAACAATTCATGTCTGTAATGCAAGCCATATGCTACAAATGTGTCCCAGAGAGAAAGGCCACTGTACACAAGAACAAAATCCCCAGAGAGAGGAAAATTTTAATGAGACGGCGTACGAAATTTTCAAATCGCCTAAACAAACAGATTGAAAGCAGTGAAACGTCCCGCCTAAAAATAAAACTGTTGGAAATCGAAAAATGTCTGCAACTCTCCCATGAAAAAGAAAGAGCAGACAAAGAAGCCTGGGCTATAGAAAACATAAAATCTAACCCCAGAGCTTTCTACAGGTATGCCAAAGAAACAGCTACGGTGCACTGTAGAATAGGGCCACTCCTCGAAAAGGATGGCACACTTACAGGAAAACCAATGAGGGTAAGTGAAATACTGAATGAGCAATTCAAGAGTGTTTTCACTCCACACCTTGGGCATCTCCAAATCACCAATCCAACTGACTTTTTTACCACTGCAGATATAAAATCAGAGGCGGCGACGATAGATTACATCGATATAAAGGAAGACGATGTAACCAAGGCTATAGATGAAATGAAAACAGACTCAGCTACTGGCCCCGATGGATTCCCGGCAATCCTCCTAAAAGCATGTAAGAGAGTCCTAGCAAGACCACTGCAGTTCCTCTTTCAGAGCTTCCTTGCAGCTGGCAAACTTCCAGGAAAACTGAAGGAAGGTAAAATATGCCCCATTCATAAGGAGGTAGCAGAGCGGAAGCCAAGAACTATAGACCTATCTATCTGACCTCACACATCAGCAAGGTCATGGAACGAATAGTCAGAAGGAAGCTGATCACCTTCCTTGAAGAGAATGACTTGCTGCCCGACACCCAACATGGTTTCCGACCAGGGAGAAGCTGTTTAACTCAGCTCCTACAACACTATGACTGGGTGCTGAAACGGCTGCTCAACCACTCAAATGTGGAAGTGATATATCTCGACTTTGCAAAGGCCTTTGATAAAGTCGATCATGGAATGATATGTCACAAACTGCGTGATCTCAACATAGTTGGAAAACTGGGAGAATGGCTTCATGACATTCTGAAGGATAGAAGTCAGGTGGTAGTAGCCAATGGGGCCACCTCCATTAACACACAAATAGTGAGCGGTGTTCCGCAGGGCACTGTTCTGGGACCACTACTGTTCATAATGGCCCTCTCAGACATGCCCTCAGCCACGCAGAGAGCCACGATCACAAGTTATGCAGATGATACAAAAGTTTCACAGGCAATACAGAACCCTGAGGACACTAAACACCTGCAATGTGAGCTGGACGAAATATACAAGTGGGCTGAAAAGAATAGCATGCAGTTCAATGCTGGAAAGTTTCAAGCTTTATACTATCAGCATGCAAAACTGAATGCAATACCCAATGAATACACTGGACCCGGAGGTATTGCAATCCCAGAGGCACAATCAGTGCGTGACCTGGGTATTCACATGAGTGATGACGCGACCTTTCATGTACATGTTGCTAAACTGACAATGAAATGTAGACGGCTGGCTGGATGGATTCTTAGAACCTTTAGAACAAGAGAACAAGAAACCATGATGGTCCTCTGGAAGACACTTGTCCTAAGCCACTTTGACTATTGCTCTCAGCTATGGTCACCATCCAGTGTCAAGTTGATCACAGAACTTGAGGCGATCCAACGAAGCTACACAAAGAAGATAGCCTCTATGCAGAATGTAAGCTACTGGGAAAGACTCAAGAGATTAAAATTATATTCCCTGGAGCGTAGGCGGGAAAGATATGTCATAATATACATCTGGAAGATCCTGGAGGGAAGTGTCCTGAACTTTGGCATCGAGAGTTACGCAAATGCCAGAACTGGGCGCCACTGCGTGGTGCCTAGGACTCCAAACCTGCCATCAAGATGTAGGACGAGATTCTGTGATAGCCTGGGCTTCCGAGGCCCACAGCTCTTCAATATCCTCCCGAAGAACCTGAGAGACCTGCATGGGGTGGATACAGATGTCTTTAAAATGAAGCTGGATCTCTTCCTGTCAGGTGTCCCAGATGAACCAACTTCACGGCAGGAGGGGCAGATGAGGGCAGCTGCATCGAACTCTCTCATGCACCAAATAGCAGTTGCTAGAAAGCCTCCATGAAGTGAAACCAAGTAGCAACACCAAATGGCGGTGCTCCAGCATGGCCACAGCTCATAAGCTGAAACTAGAATCAATCAATCAATCAATCATATATATATATATTATATATATATATTATATATATACTCCTGTACTCTTTTACTTGTTTCAGTCATTTGACTGCGGCCATGCTGGAGCACCACCTTTATTCGAGCAAATCGACCCTGGGACTTATTCTCTGTAAGCCCAGTACTTATTATATCGGTCTCTTTTTCCGAACCGCATGTGCGTATGTGTTCGTGTGTGTGTACAAATCATTTACTGTTTTTCTTTACACGAACTGAGAAGATACCATGCGAAACTCATTATTTTATCGAGTGGCAACCAATTATCACCCGGAGGGACACAACTACACTTACGGCTACTCCTAAACCAGGTGTTAAGTATCCAACCCGTAAGGGATGGATGCTAGATGGGACGAACCAATTGTGGTAATTAATGAAAATTCTCGCATCTTCCACCTTCCGTTTCTTTGATTGACTATATATATATATATATATATATATATATATATATATATATATATTATATATATATGAGGTTCAAAGGTTGCCAAACGATGTGGAGAATAGATGATACATGTATATATATATATATATATATATATATATACTTGCTGCGTGTATACTCTGCGATGACATCTCTCACGCCGGACTTATTTATAGATGGGCTGGACACGTCGCCCGGCTCACCGATAATCGGTGGACGCACGCAGTTGCCGAGTGGTACCCGCGGGAGCGGAAAAGACCACCCGGAAGACCTCCACGACGGTGGAGTTACGATTTCATGAGGACGATTGGGATCACGTGGATGAGAAAGGTGCGATCCAGAGAGGAGTGAACAGCGTGCTGTGACTAGCGGTATCAAATGGACGCCTGACGGACTGGTCGGTCAAAGTGAAGTGAAGTGATATATATATATATATATATATATATATATATATATATATATATATATATATATGATATGTGATATATATGAATTCAAATCTCATTCCTCATCTATTGAGAGAGCTTCTCTAAAAAGCTCTCTCATATTTTCAAATATCCGTTATAGCGTTTAGTTTAAGTTAATACCTAACTGGACTCACACAAATCTTTTTTTCTCATAAGGATAAATATGAATTTCCTACATTCTATTCTGCTTTTTCCTTTGTAAAATAAAAATTATTTATACTTTTTGCACTGAGCAGTTCCGTGATATATAGATAAT
Organism: Octopus sinensis; assembly: GCF_006345805.1. Taxonomy (NCBI): domain Eukaryota; kingdom Metazoa; phylum Mollusca; class Cephalopoda; order Octopoda; family Octopodidae; genus Octopus; species Octopus sinensis. The sequence goes on along the minus strand of NC_043001.1, from coordinate 79,522,991 downwards.
TTCATCTAATCTAATTAATTTAATTAATTCTATTAAACCACGAATTTGCATGATTTTTATATCGCTGTACGAAACGATCGTCTACATGAATATAAAATTCTCTTATTTTAACACCTCATCTTCATTTTTATCAAAATTGTTGAGTTTTATGGGATTTCTTTCCATAAATTCACAACGCAACATATACAAGTATTGTTTTCTTACTCGCAATCTTACGCCAGTAAGCTTACCAGCAAAATATGAAGAATCTATATTAGAAATCTTTTTTTGGAAACCTCCAAATTAAAGGACGAATCTAATTCAACCCTTTTATACACGCACACACACACACACACACACACTTACACACATATATATTCATATAATAATATAAATGCGAAACAAAGTGAGAAATATAGTACAGGAATACCAAAGTATTCGTGTACTATACAAAGAGTAGTGTGCTGTTTCTTAAAGCCAAAAGAAATCTTCAAAAATTGTTTCATTAAGTTCCACGTTACCATTCGTCGGATATTTGAATTATATTCGCTTCATTGCAGCTTTCCGATGAACAGTAACATGAAACTCTGAGTAGCAGTTTGCAAAGGTTTATATTTGCTTTAATAAATAGTACATTCATTCGTATATAGGCGCTTCCCAATTACATGCTTCTGGGGAGTCTCATTTCTTGGCACCTTGAGCGACTAAAGCCTTGTGAGTGGATTTGGTTAACAGAAACTGAAAGAATCCCGTCGTGTATATATATATATAAAGTTAATCCAAACATGAAAACACAAAGAGAAAACACAACAACGTGAGAACGTAGAACAAATAGAGTGTTATTGGACGCTCAGGAAAGGAAAGAAAGAAGGAGGATTTAATGGTTCGAGCGGAGCTCTTCGTCAGAAACATATGAAAAGGAAAGGAAAGATCCAAGGAAAGGAAGACGGAGGAAAAAATTGCCAACGATGTGTCTGTGTAGGGGTACTACGGCTAGACAACCGGTGTTGTTCTGTTTGCTTTCTCGTAACTTGGCGGTTCGGCAAAAGAGCGATAGAATAAGTAAAACGTTTTAAAGGTAAGTGCTGGGGTCGATTCATTCGAATAAAAAGTGAAGGCGATGCCGCAGCATAGCTCCTGACTGATGACTGAAACAAGTAAAAGGTAAAAGTTACATACATACACATACATACATACTTAAACACATACATGCATTCATATCAATGTATTCATGCTGACTCACATCATAGCGCACGCACACTTTGAAATGGCGATGTGTTGAATAACGCACGAAAAGAAAAAAGAATACTTAGAGAAATGGAAGCTATTTCTTGAGTATATTTTTTTCTGTTAGAGAGAACAACATAAAACCCTAACATCTCTCACAAAGAAGAATTGGGTAGTTAATTTCACGAAATTAATTTCGCAGGAAATTGAATGTTCACGTTTAGTGAAAGAATATGATCTTTGCTAGCAGGCAAGGAGGTACACACATGCGCGCGCACAAACAAACAGTCATTCAAATGCTCTTATATAAATGAATACGTATGCATGTATATTGGATATGTGTTTGTGTTTGTGGGTATCAATGTGTATATATATATATATATATATATATGGGTGTGTTTGTGTGTGTACGCATAATCAGACACACGTTTATATATATACATTTATATATATGTTTATATTTGTATATATATATATATATATATACATACATATACATACATACATGCATACATACATGCATACATACATGCATACATACATGCATACATACATACAACATACATGCAAGGTACCCCTGGAAGAAATGCAAATGCAGTGACATTCAGTAATGCAAGTAAAATAAACAGTATCAAGAAAAAGAATAAGTGGGTACAAAATTGCTCAATTAACTCTGTTTCGTAACTCCAGCTGTAAAAGAAAAAGCAAATTTAATTACATAAAATGGAACAAAATTTAAATTTATTCTAGAAATTTCTTCACGAAATTTCTAAAGTAGTAGAGGATATCTAAAATGCAACTTTAAAACAACGGGTGCATAAAGAAAGTAGAACTCATTCTCACAAGTCTAGATGCTTCGATATATATGAATATATACGAAGACGGCAGGAAAAATTCATAGGCTGACTATGAGGGAGTGACGCTAAAGCTGTGATATATTGCATGCATTAATTTCAAACCTCCTTCTTAATAACATCATTGTTTCTTTCCAATTTAACTGACTTGTGACTGTTTAAAGAAGACTTCATATGCAACGTGTAGCGATTTCTCTTCAAAACGGACCAAATTTGGCATCCTGGTTTTATCAAGTGCCTACAGAAAATGACTTTTGTCCTCAAGGACATCCATGATGTCATGTTGCTCCGGCTTTATCAACAGTGCAAAAGCATGCAGCTGATTTTAGGAGTGGAAGGGAGAATTTCGAAGATGGTTCAAGTTCTCGATATCCTACATGTGCCACCACAGTGGAATGCCTTGGTCATGCTCTCCTCACGGCTATTGATGACAGGCTATTGAGTACAAATCAAATATTCAGTGCTAGAAGCATATCCCGTGGCTGAGTTGAGAATATTCTTCATCATGAAATTTGCATGACGATGGTTTCTGCACGGTGATTGCCACGTCTTCTGACACATGATCAAAGGCACACCAGGCTCATCACATCACGGCAAAATCTAAGAATGTTTAGTGCAGATCCACCTAGTTTACTTGAACGTTTCCTAATCCATAAGGACTGTTGGGCTCATCTCTCTGAATCGAAAATAAAGACTCTTTCCAAGCAGTGGAAGCATCTACTCCTCACAAGCTCAAATGAAGGCTAAGGTCGTTTCATTTTGCAGAGAAGTTGATGGCATCAGTTTCGGGGATGCAAAATACTTTGTGTTTATGGGTTACCTTCAAAACAACCACACCATCAATAGAGAGTACTACGCCAAAATGCTGAGGCTATGAAAACAAAACACCCAGAATAATGCTCCAGCATACAGGCCCTTGGTTTCGATGGCTGCTGTGCGTGAATGTGGTTTTGAACTGGTTGATGAGCATCTAAAATGAAATTTGAAGGCAGGGGGTTTAATCGATTACTTTGATTCTAGTACTTGACTGGTACTTATGCTATGGACCTTGAGACGATGAAAAGTGATGTTGACCTCGGAGAATTTCTATTTGTGCGTTTGTGTGTATGAGTGTGTGCGCGCGCGCGGGTTTGTAGATTGCGTCTGTCACGATAAATCACTAATCAACAGGTATCAAGAATACATAGTACCACTAGACGAGGTAGATATATGATTAAATGCATTCTCTGCTACCGTTTCTGCATTAAGAGCATTACTTGATGTGTTTTTCCACCTTCAGAAGTTAGAGTTTGAGTGCATAATTTGTTTTTCAGACCTGGCTTCAGGTCAGTCTTGATTCACGAAACCTATGATTAAAGATACTCTATTTATCACTGTTGGACCTACCACTGTTATAAAGCGGTCTTTTGCCACTGCTGTCCAAGAGCTCGGAAGAGTGGAGAGTCCGAAACGTGTTTCTTTGCTATTCGTAAGACCGGCAGGAGAGAAAGTAGGTCAACCCCCGACACCGAGAGCATCGACGGATGGATGAATGCGCATCCAGGCTCAGCGGATGCATAGAAAGTCGGGGACGAGAAAGAGGAAGAAAGAGTGAGAGAAAGTTGGGGCGAAAGAGTACAACAGGGGTCACCACCCCCACTGCCGGAGCCTCGTGGAACTTTAGGTGTTTTCACTCAAAAAACACGCACAACGCCCGGTCTGCCACTGCTGTATCTGTCTTTTGACGATAGTTATCTGTCTGACAGATTATTACATTTCGAATTCGTCGACAGAATATTTCTATCTGGCACTGTACGACCTCCATTCGTACAGTGTTATTATCCCCAAATGGTTCTATTGTTATAACCTCTACTCAGTATCACAGTGTGGAGGCACATGGCCTAGTGGTTAGAGAAGCGGAGTCGCGGTCGAGAGATCGCGGGTTCGAATCTTAGACCGGGCGATGTGTGTGTTTAAGAGCAAAACACCTAAGCTTCACGCGGATCCGGAAGAAGATTATGGCGAAATTCTGCTAACTCTTTCGCCACAACTTTCTCTCACTCTTTCCTCCTGCATCGGGAAACCGGCCCTTATGAGCCAGACATGGCTCGAGAAGGCACAAACAGTATCACAGTATAATTACTATATAAACACAAACACGACTATCAAGAGAGTCTATACGTACTCTCGACCTATTACTTTCTTTGACCTCCTCTCTGTCGACCTGCAACCGGTCTATATATAATGGCTGGATTTTACCATTTTTACCGCGGAAGCGTGTATAGTTTCACTATACATCTCCCCTTTTATTTACAGAGACTGTAGCGAAGATCATATTTATGATAAGCAAAAACACCAATTGAGCACTGGGATGGCTAGAATCGAGTTACCCCTGGACAATTGACGGTTTTGGTTTTAAGACCGATGCACTCATCAGCCGGGTCAGCACAACATACCAATTTCCGGACTAGATCGCCATTAGTATATATGTCTACTCAATAGAAATATATGGATGATTCAGCTAATCGCTAATGTGTATGCAAATATATGTATGTATGTATGTATTTATGTATGTATGTATAGTTGAAATTTACAGAAAAACATAAAACGAAGACAGGTGTATGAAAAATCAAGCAGGTATATATATATGTATATATATATGTATATATATATATATATATATATATATATATATATATGTGTGTGTGTGTGTGTGTGTGTGTGTGTGTGTGTGTGTGTGTGTGTGTGTGTGTGTGTGTATACACATGCATATATATTTATATGTATATATATGTGCATATATATATTTATATATATATATATAGATATTTATATTTTGTTTTGGGATTTGGTTTGCCAGATTCTTTATGTAAGTTCGTGTGTTGAAGTATATTTTGTAGTGTCTTAGAAGAGTCATTCTCTTTTGGTGCCTTATTATTTAACACACTCACCGATAAAGTTTCCACTCATTTACTTACTTATTTTTCCTAAAATTGTCATTGTTTTGCAACCTTTTCGATGGTCGTTGACTCTGCCCGTTATTCGATATGCGTTTTTCTCTTTGTTTGTGCGCATGTGTGTGGGGCACTGTGTGTGCGCATACATATATATGTATCATGTACGTACGTACGTATGTATGTATGCACGTATGAATGTACGTATGTATGTAAGTATGCATGCATGTATGTATGCATGCATGTATGTATGCATGCATGTGTGTATGCATGTATGTATGTGTGTGAGAGTGTATGTACACATGTATTTATGTTTGTTTTATGTGTGTTTGTGTCTTTGCATGTGTGTGTGTATATATGAATATATATATATATAAATGTATACACACACACGCACACACACACACACACATACACACACACGCGTATATATATAGTAAGGTATGCATACAACCCTGCCGGATCTCATGAAGATAATGATAAAAATGAAAACGAGATAATTACGATGATTAATCAATGTTTGTGATATAAATTATAACCCTCTTGAAAATACGCCACTATTAAAATTATATTTGGACTTCAAGTCCTATGGGAACCACTACGTTCTTTATTTCTTCTATCGTGGGTTAAACAATAAATTTAGTACCAGTGAAGAACAGTGATATATTTCTAGGACAACACACCTGTCTATGAATGATGGCATTGTTCCTGTTTTAGAAATCATTATTATTAGATTTTATCTCGTACAAAATTCAATATAACGTGTCTCTTCGTTTAGAAAGAATAAAAGCGTTTTGCTTAATTTAATTCTTGCAACGTTCGAGGGTTTCCGCTTTCAACTATAATATTGGAGCATTCCAAGTGTTAGTTACCTGACTCAGAAATCGGCATTGCTGAGAATAAATGTGTTCGGATTAGAAAATATAAATGAATAAACAAATAAATAAATAATTCAATAAATAAAAGAATTAGCATTATTTCTGAAGAACACAAACACTTCAAAAGATTTCCAAGCCGAGGGAACAATCAACCATGCAATGAAAATTACACACACACACACACCACACACACACACAAACAGTCAAGCACGCAACCATCCCCAGTACACACACATACATATATACATATATATATATTATATATATATATATATATATATGTATATATATATATATATATTATGTATATATATATATATATATATATATATATGTATATATATATATATATATATATATATATATATATATATATATATATATATATATATATATATTTAGGTTCTTTGCATGGTTGATTTACATATGTGTGTGTGTACGTATGTAGTTAGTTTTGTGTGCACCACGGTTTTCACTATTTTTATATGTGTGTGTATACATATATACACATATATATGTTTATACGTATGTATGTATATATATATATATATATATATATATATATATATATATATATATATATATGCGTATATATATATATGTATATATATATTTGCATGTATATATGTAAGTGTACATATGTACGCGTATATGCATATATAGTGCAATACATACACGTGTGGTTGTGTGCATGTGTGTGTGACATAGGGAAATCTATTTAGCGTAGCCAAACAGAAGCATGATGGTACATATCAAAATATATATAAACAAACATTAATGTATTCGTTTTTGACATACTTGTATGTTTCTAGTAACCACGGGAGAGGCAAGTTCACTAAGGCGTGTTAACTTCATGAAAGGCATATCTCTAACTGAATATGAGCTAACATAATTTCAAATTATGCAAGAATATATAGTATGAACCGGAACGTTTTATTTTTTCTCGTTTTGGTGACAACTTTATGGAGTTGTAAAATATCTTTATAGAGTACTCAGATTTTAAAATTAATTCGTAAAATTCCATAAAAATTTTAAGAGCGTACGAAAGGGTTAATATATATTAATATTAGAATAAGATTTCTCGTAAAATGAACAAAATTTTTATTGAATATATACGTGTGCGTATATATGTGTGTGCGTGTGTGTAGATGTATCCGCACCTGCATAAACATATAGACAGTCACATACATAGATATATATTTAATTACTAAAAAGCTTACCTTGGAGAAAAACCTGAATGTAAACAAATTACTTCTATACATTTGATGTGCAAAATAAATCAGTGGGATGTCTTTTACCAACCGATTCCCATCCATCTGAGCGCTCCTCACATTGATGATGCCTGATTTCCTCTCTATTAATATTCACGGATATATATATATATATATATATATATATATATATATACATACATATATACGCAAACATAGGGTTTTTTCTACGGTATCTGTTGCAATATAAAATGGGAATATTCAGAGTGGATTTGGGAAGAAAATAAACAATTCTACGAAATGGCCAAACCTCAGAGAATAAGGTGAGCGTGGGACAAGAATCTTTAGTTGGTTTGCCAACATATTCCAGGTAAGGATTCATGTATAAGTGTGGGCTTCGTCCCTTTGGAGTATGAAAATTTGTTCGTCTATTATACTTCCATATCATCGCAATTAAACGACACTGACAAACTTGGGAAATCATGGTGACATTGACCCAACACTGCTACGACAGTCATTTGTTTAGGCAAAGAAAAAGGCTGTATTGAATTACAAGTCTTAATGATTCTCTCACACGGACACCACTTGACAAATTAGGAGCTACACCACGTCCTCGAGTAGGAAGTAAGGCAATGAGTCTAGGGTTGGCTATAGAAAGGTCGGCTATTATAGAAGTGATAATAAGAATACACTTGAGGAATTTATACCATGAGAAACTAATGAAACAAATATAAGGAGACAGAGAAAGACCTGGAGAGACAGAGAGGAAAATAGTAGGAGATATGGGGTAGAGAAAAAGTCAGACAACAGGTGTCGGACTGGAAGAGAAAGAAAGAGAGGGAGAAATTGAGAGAGTGAAAAGAGAGAATGAGAGAGAGAGGCTGACAGTGACAGAACCAGTAATAATAACAAACATTAGATTTTGCTAACCCAACACTATGATACGTCACCTGTGACGGATTCCAGAATGATTGAAAAATGTTAGAAAGGTCCGCAGCATCGACAGTCACCAAAGATAGGTTACTTTCCCTAGCCACAACCAGTAGTGCTACTCTCGTTACGGTATTTATTCCAGCTCGTCACGTTCCAAGTTCAAATATTGCTGATGTTAGTGTTGTAATTCATTCTTTCGGTGTCGATAACATATATATATACTATTCAAGTACTGAGAGCAATGTAAACGATTTGCCCACATCCCTCAAATTTGTTGGCCATGTACTGAAAGGAGAATCATCACCTTCGTCATTATTATTGTCCTTTTTCGCTCGTCGCTACGTTCTTTGTTCAAATTCCGCCGAGGTCGACTTTGCCTTTTAACACTTTGGCTCGATAAATTAAGTACCAGGGAAACACTGGTGTCGATTTAATAGCCTAGTCCCCTCCCCCAAAATTTCAGACCTTGTGCCTACAGTCGAAAGGATTATTATGATTATTATTATTAATTGCCGTGTCGGATAAAATGTTTAGCAGCATTTATTCTTGTTACATTCTGAGTTCAAATTCCGCCGAGATCGACTTTGCCTTTCATCCAAACACACACACATATATATATATATATATATATATATATATATATATATATATATATATATATATATATGTATATATGTATATAAAATAGACACCAACAAGCGATGAAAAGAGATCACGTGAATACAAATACAAAGAGTGTATATATATACACACACACGTAATGTATATTGTGTATAGAATGTATTTATAGTTAGTACACGATCAGTCCCCTCCCCGAAAATGTCAGGCCCTGCGCCATTAGTAGAAAAGATTATTATTATTGTTGTTGTTTGTTGGTGTTCAAGGCAGTGGTTGTGTTGTTGGCAGTAGTATTATTAGTATCGGTTGCTGGAGCAGCAGTAGTAGTAGTTGTGCTTGTAGTATCATCGTAAGTCTTATTTGTAACACATTTGTCTAATATTCTAGTTAATATATTTTGAATATATATTTAAACATAGATATGAGTTTTAGATCTCCTTTTGATTTTATTCTGTACCATGAACTAACCCCTGCATGCCATGGTAGTAAATTTATTGAACCAATCTGGAAATACCTTAAAATTTGGTTATAAAAAAACTGGACAGCTTTCTCGTCTGTAGTAATATGTAGGGCACAGCTGTGTGGTTACGAACCTGGCCTTGCAATCATGTGTTTCGAGTTTAGTTTGCTTGGGCGGCATCTTGGGTAATGACCGCGGGCGGTACAATGCCTTGTGAATGAATTTGGTAAACCGAAAGTGTGGAAACACGACGTATGTATGTGTGTGTGTGTGTGTGTGTGTGTGTGTGTTTGTTTTGTGTGTGTCTGTGCGTGTTGTGTCTGTGTTTGTCTTCTTTCCTCCACCCTTGACATCCAGTGTTGCTTTGTCAACGATCACGTAAGTCAGGTTTTCATTAAAAAATATCAATAGAATAAGTACTAGGTTCTAAAAACATGCATGGCAAGTTCGATGACTGCTGTTATTCTCGTCCGACAACATACCAGCAAGCATCCATTTTATTAAGTGTTTCCATTGCATTCATATAAATGCAAACTAATATAAATACCACAATGGCCAGTGGATATCCTTAAACTCTACTTTGCTAAATAACATAAAGCACTTGCATGTTTAGACATTTCTCTAATCATATCTCCTCTTCATTGTTAAACATTCTATATAGAATTGCTTTAAAGCAAAGATTTAAACAGAAGGAACTATGCCACATTTTTCTGCACAACTTCAGAATTGGCCTTCTGTTTCTAACACACTTTCTGTAGCTGTAATATATCATGATCAAGAACCACTTTCACACGTGCAGTTCATTGCCATTTTGAAAACATTCTTGTGTTTATGTGGTTATAAGAGATGTTTAATCTATTATCTAGGACAAGTTATACAAAGTGTCCATCTTATTTTAAAACAACAGAGTGAGCTTTGAGGCAGATTTTACTAATATGTCTAGAAGTGATGCGACTACTTAAAGTTTTCTCCCATTCACTTAATAGTAGAATGCTCTATATTCCACTGATGTAATTTCCATTTCGTAAAAGAAATGTTCGTTGCGTTATAATTTATAGTTTGAGGAAATTGAGAATTTTCATCAGTTTACGGTAAAATCAATTTAGTTATTTCATTAAAAAATTCAACTGTGTAAAATATGTACAAAGACTGTATTAAGTAGACTGTATAAATAAAAAGTGCTGTAAGAACAAGAAAAATAAATTCTACGAAAAATAATGACGTAACTTTTTTTAAATTGATTTTTGTTATAGAAAGATTACATTTATTTAATTAGAAAACCCGCTTATCAAGATTAAAAGCTATTGAAAATTCTACCTTTAGAAAAAAATGAAGATGCCACATATACTCAAACCACGATGTGTCCGACTTTTAATATTTTTTCTTACGTATAAATGAATGAAATGATAAGCGATTAAATTTAATTTGGATTTGTAAATTAAAACAGTTTCTTGAGATGCGCACGAAATTTCCAACGATAATATATATAAGCAGTTAAATTTTTGCTAACCAATTTTCAGAAAGGAAAAAAAGAAAAAGAAAATTGTTATATTAATAATAATAAACATCATAGTAAAGGACAATGCAAGACGCAGTTTGAAGTTATAATTTTATATGGTTTCTAGACACAAGCATCAAACATAATAACGCAATAATGGTCATAAGGAAGAATACTTTTCTTTACTAATATTTACCATCTCTGAGATGTACTTGCTTGTCCAGTGATTTGATCTAAAACGAAGTGTTGAAATGAAAACAGTCACTAATCATTGAAAAGCACTTGTTTCGCTTGTTTCGGTCATTGTATTGCGGCCAGGTTGGGGTACCGCCTTGAAGGGTTGGGTTGAGCAAACATCATCCCCGGTACTTTTAAGTTCGTTGCATATTCTATCGGTCTCTTGTGCCGAAGAGTTAACTTACGGGGATATAATTAAACCAACATCAGATTCCAAGCGGTGCTTGGGATCAAACACACATACGACAACATATCTGTATGATTAAGCTGAACGTCTGTATGCCTGTGTGACTGTACATCTATAGGACGAAAGGGAATAGAAGATGCATAAAAACAAAGTATATAGTGTCATGTAAAATTTTACGAGAAAGACAATAAGCTACATAAAATTTATTTTCCATTCCGATTAGGGGGCTTAAATGGGGGCAAACATCCCCGTTAAAACTCAACCGATTTCAATGAAAATAACAACATAACTACTAGGTACTAAATAAAAACGATTTTACCATACATATGTATATATATATATATATATATATCATTAATTAAAAATATTCTGTTACAATATTATACACTGAATTTATGAGTGCTGTTTTTATAAAATATCAAAAGTATTAATACTATAAAGTATTTAGACATTAATACGAGCGATTATATATACTGTATTTTTAAATAAAAGCATCAAATTCAATATAAAAACAATTCCTCACGAAAATATATATGTCTCAAATTTTTTTTCTATTAAAAATATATGTAAATATATGAAACATGACAGTTTAAAAAGTTGTTAATTAATGCATCTTACAATCGTTTCGGGAAACTATTGACATTATAATGGAATCCAGTGTTGATACACATTGATAGACAATACTTCCGCACGTCAGAGATGGAGAAGTTAAAGTTTTTATAATATATCGAATGTTGTTTTAAAATTAGAAAAAATATGAGAAAGAATTTTTGAGAAGTAGAATAACATTTAATGGTTTAGATTTATGTAGGTCGATTTTGGTAGTAAAATTAAAAGTTTGTATATATATCCTTGGTAAGTTCATCTCAGTAATCCATGACAGGTTTTCATATATGTAGATAGACCTTGGTAAGAAAATCTCGAGTTTGTATATATATACTTGTTAAATTCATCTTGGTATTCCATGACAAATTTGACATTGAATTTCATGCTATTATTTCAAAATACAGTATATATGTATATATATACCTATATAGATATGTATATATACATATATATGAATATATATATATATATATGTGTGTGTGTGTGTGTACATATTAATTACAAAATATAAAGTTATATCTTGAGTGACAACAACGCTCGGACTGGAAATAGTAGTGCTCCAATGAGCTGTATACACTTTTTTGTCCAAGGGGAGGCTTTGCATGTATGGGAGAATTTATAAAATTGAAATAAAATAAAATAAAATAAAGTGCTGAAGTGAAATGGCCCAGATGGCGTTGTGTGCATACAATTTACTATGGCGGCTGGATCGAATTGTATGCATTTAAAGTTCCATTCAGGATTGACGAAAAAAATTTTCTGGGAGTACGTAAATGCCGTGTTCTGAGAATGGCTGGTATGTGATTGTGTATTTGTGTATTTGTTCATGTTTTATATGTGTTGTATAGGACATCCTGATGAGGGGAGTGCCAATTTTAAGTACTATTTTAAGTACTGATATGTCTAATGTTAATTGGCACATCCCCGAAACGGCCCGTAGATGGACTTCTGTATAACTTATATTTTTGTAAGCTTGTATATGTATTATATTCTATGTACAATTCGCCGGAATTTTATTCGTCTTTTGATATGCCATATTTTTATTTTATTATCATTATATTTATATTTGTATATGATACTTACGGTAGTAGAAAAAGAATTTTTAACTATTTCTAAATTCGGTATGTAGTGAAGCAATTAGCTGACCCTAATTATAATTATATATATATATTATATATATATATATATAATATATATATATGTATATATATATACGCACATATACATGCACGAGGTGGGGGTTGAGAAGTTTTTTTATTTAAAGGCATCGCCAAAAACCTGGCTGGAGGCCCAAGCTTCTGAGTTCTTTTTACAGGGTTTAGAAAATCTGAAGGCCCGCTTACTAAGTCTGCGGTTCTGATAGAGGAATATGTTACACACACACAGATACACACACACACACACACATATATATATATATATATTGTTATAGACATATTTGCATGTATATATATATATATATATATGAGGCTGTCTTATTTCAGAGAGCTTTGCACGGCTTGGGGTGTATAGAATATGGCACTTGCCCAAATCGCCATGCAGTGACACTGAACCCAGTGACATATGGTTGAGAAGCAAATTTCTTACTACGCAGCCACACCTGCGTCAATGTTAAATTCACTTAAGTATTTATTATTTGGTGTAACAATTTTCGTCGGACCAAGTGCGACTTTGTCACAGATACTGGTCCACTGAACCTTAATTGCTAGCGAACATCTATCTTCCACAGAGTAATAACTTTATTTACAATGTATTCAAAATGAAATAATGGTAATTGAACAATTAACAGCAAATGAAGTGATATTTAAGGGTAGATATTTTAATTTTTATCTTTTACTTGTTTCAGTAATGCCACTGTGGCAAAGCTGGGGCAGCGCTTTCAGGGGTTTTTTGGTCGAACAAATGGACACTAGGACTTATGTTTTTTGAAGCCCGGTAGTTATTCTTTCGCTCTTTTTTGGCGAAACGCTAAATTACCGAGACGTAAATAGATCAACACCGGTGATATGTATATATATACATATATATATATAGAGAGAGAGAGGGAGAGAGAGAGATACATACATCCACTCATGAGGTGATTGTTTCAGTTTCCGTCTAACGGATCCACCTACATGCCTTTGGTGAGCCTGAGGCTATATGAGAAAGCAATTTGGGAAGGTGTTATGCGGTGGTTTTGAACCCGGAACCAAACTTCTTACCACACACCCACAGCTGTACCTAATAGGTTAATTATTGTTTGAAAAATATGGTATTTTCAGCATAATTTTTATGTGAAAAAATATATTTGTTGCAGTAATTCGAAACTGCGTTGGTATTCTTGTAAATTCTGTGCTGTGTCGAGGGAATCATAGTCAGAACTGCCTTTAAAATCATTGATTTACCGTCATAAGTTTTAAAATGTAAGTGTCTAAAATGTATTTTAAAATAACGTAGAGAGCTCACAACTGAGTTTTAAGTAATATTAATGATAAAAAAATTTGTAACTCACGTATTCGAAAATTTCTTTTACGACAAATGTCACAGCGGATATTATCCGTTTCATGATGGAATCGTGACCAATGACGAAAAGTACATCATTCATGACACGTCATAAGTATCACATATCATAGATTTACAATATTTGTAATCCAAAGTGAATCAATCATATATCTATCTAGCTGATATGGAACAATTTCACGTAGTAACAGTTACTTACAGCTAGAAAATGACTGACCTACATATGTATATGTGTATTATATATACTGAAGTGACTAGACATCCAATAAAACATTGCTTAATGTTTATTTCAACTTGAAAAGCTTTATATATTTTATTAATGGACATTTTTATGTTTCTATATGTGACTGTTTAATTATATTACATATAAAAGAAGCCTTGGAATTACTCAAATTTCAAAGAGGCCGTTTTGTGGGTCAATCAGCAGGTGGACAAAGCATAAAATCGCAGAAAACCTTGGGATCCCGTTCTCTAAAGTTAATAGGGTGATTGTGCAATTCACCGGGAAAGAAGGAGTCCGCATCATTTTGCCCATGTCGACCGGGGCCCTCTGACATGACCCTTTGCCTTGTTTAGTGATGTATGGAGGATAATCCTCTTTACAAGGCCTCTGACATAGCAGAAAAAGTTGATGCCAATCCCAGAACAGCTTTCAGATATCTCCACAAACTTGGCAACTACTGCAGAGCAGCAAGAAGAAAACCACTTCTTCAACCAGCCAATGTCAAAGGGAGAAAATACTAGGCTAGTTCGATGATGGAGTGGCCGCTTGCATTTGGGACACTATCATATTCACTGATGAGTCCAGAGTTGCTGTATTTTCTGACAGTGGTCAAGAGTGGGTCTGGAGACTCTTTAATCAAGAATTTGAGATGAAAAGATTACTGCCAACAATGAAACAATGCAGCTATTCTGTGATGGTCTGGGGAGCAATTTGGAGCAATGGTGAATCAGAGCTGGTGGAGTGCGAGGGAAACATAAACTCAGATAAATATGTGTCCATATTGCAGAAATGATTCCTTCCAATCTTCTTCAATTGTGAAAGGATTAAAGAAGATTCTTTATTTATGAAAGATGGTGCTCCTTGCCACACGGCTAAAGTGACCCAAGGTTGGTTGGAAAAGAATGGTATTAAAAAAAATCCATATCCAAGCCAGTTACCAGATATGCCCCTATTGAATATCTCTGAGGCATAATGGACAGGACACTTCGTAAAATGGACAAGAAAAGAATCCTCAAAGCCAGATCTTTTGAGATGACTACATCAAACGTGTCAAGAAATCCCTCAAGAAAATATTCGTCATCCCATCAGTATAAATCCTTCCATTGAAAAATGCAAAGGACATTAGATATTAGATATTCACATTATAATAATTAATGAATAATTTGAAAACATAATTTCAGGTTTAAATAAATTTTCATGATTATAAGGGTATATATTTACTTCTGTCATGTCTGTATATATAATATGATATTATATTCACATGAGTGCGCGTGCAATTGTGTGCGTGTGCAATTGTGTGCGTGAGTGTGAGTTTGTAGTTGTGTGTGTTGATGCTGCTGATATTTAGCAGGCGTCAGTAATAAGAGAAGGATTTCCAGTCGTGGTCATCCCATTTTTCTTTAATGACTATACAGATAGATATGTCTTTATCTTTTACTTATTTAAGTCACGCCGGGGCACAGCATTGAAAAATTTAGGGCGAATTAATCGATCCTAATACTAGTTTCTTTAGTTTGATAATATTCTGTCGGCTTCTCTGGTCGATTCGCTAAGTCACGTGAACGTAAACACACTAGTAGCAGCTGCTTAGCAATTAGCAATATATATATACGTCCCCAGTTGCCAAGCAATATATATATGTATATATATACGTCCCCGTAACTTAGCGTTTAGGCAAAAGACATCGATAGAATAAGTACTAGGCTTACGAAAAATGGGTCCTGAAGTCGACTTTTCGACTAAAAGCAGTGCTGTAGAATGGTCGCAGTCAAATGACTGAAACAAATAAAGAATAAAGAACGAAAGGATATACGACGTGTATCTATCAGTTTCCGTCCGCAAAAATCCACTCACAAGTCTTTGGTCGGCCCGAGGCTACAGTAGAAGATACTTACCCAGGGTGCCATGCACTGGGATTGTACTCGGATCCACACAGCTACACCTGCACCTATATGTGTGTATGTGTGTGTGTGTGTGTGTGTGTGAATGCGTGTGTGTGCGTGCTTGTGTGTCAGTGTTTGTGAATTTTTTTAGGAATAACATATCTCGAAGCACACACATACAGCTATAAACAATAGCGCTTAGCTATTAGGTTAAAACAATCCCATTCGACAGAAAATATTTGAAAGCAATCCGCAGGATGCGAATTTTTCTATCGAAAACTGTTTTTCAATCCACTATTTTCGTATTATTATTTATAGCTTAATAAACTGTGCTTCGAGATATACTATTCCTGTCACTCCCGAAAAAAAAAGAACTATTTTGTGCCGATATATACGTACACATGCTCACACACACATATTGATGTATATATACATATATATATATGTATGTATGTATATATATATATATATATATAATAGTAATAGAAGGGTAAAATTTATTAATCAAATTAATTAATGAATTAATCAATTAATCAACACTTTTACCAAGTAGATCGATACGTTAAAATAACCTTTATAGGTAAAATTATCCACATAATTATAATTAGGGTTGAGCTAATTGCTTCACCACATACCAAAATTAGAAAAGGGAGATAAAAATCCTGCTACTATAAGAATCTCCATGACGGTAAACATACTTTTTTACGAAGGCAAAGAGTAAAACAATGAATCAACACGACCAGGATTAACTATATACGCGTTTCGAGATTAAAGGAATTTAAGTTTTACTTACTTCTCTCTTCAGTTTGATATTTCCAACTTTTATAAAATATGAAAGTGCTATAACCGAATATGCACACGACCGAGCGACATCATGTAACAGATATCAAACCAACACTTCCTAAATTTACAGAGCCGAATGTGAATACACTATTCAAACGCTATACCCATGTACTAGGATCGATTCGTTCGGCCAAAATTCTTCAATGTCGTGCCCCAGCATGACTTAAATAAGTAAAAGGTAAAAGATATATGTATATGTATTCGTTAAAGAAAAAATGGGATGACCACGACTGGGTAGGCTCGAACCGTTAAAGACTTTTTCAATTCCCGAGCGTTATACTAATACATCTGATGGTTTTCTACACCACCAGTCTTCATCTTGTGTTTCTTTTCGTGAATTCTCCCTATATATATATATATATATATATATATGCATATATAACATAGGAGCACATTCCTGGTTAATGAGTTCGTTCCTAAGGTACATATTTTCGGGTTCAGTTTGATTGAGTGAGAGATGTAATACACTAAGTCCGTTGAAAATACAAAATACAATGATATTACACATACACACATGTACAGGAATATATACAGAAATTTTCTTGCAAGGATATTTAGTGATCGACTTAATTCAATAAATGTTTTTTATAGCATGATGTATCCTTGTATATAGTACAGGTTGACAGAAAATACCTCACATTTTACCCGGCTATACGTGTGACATTCTTAGCGTTGGAGACTGACAATGGTATCTTCGTATAGTCAATGTTGTATCGTTTTTCGTTTTTAGTTATTTTTATAGCTTGGACCATTTCATATCACGCATTTGTTGTTGAGCCGTTTATCAAGAATGATGAATCGGAGTTTAAATTCTTTTGTCGCTCCCTGTAATGGATAAAGAATGAATCAGCTTGCCTACCAATAAACTATGCGAATTCAACAACATAGCATATTGATGATGCAATCAAATTACATACATCTGGTATTGATGTTTCAGATGGTTTATCTGTTACTGCCTGAAGAGTGAAATAATTGACGATATTGCTCCCAGCGAAATTTGTATGTACAACACTGACAGTTGAAACGAAAACTGCAATGCTTTACGTTCGGGAATGTTTCTAAATGTTTATATAGGTAAATACAAAGAGACAAAATGGGTAAACATGTTTATTATCTATTTAGCTGATAAAATATAATATAATTTCATATATCAATCAAGATGATATTTACATTTAAACAAGAAAATGTTCAGGTAGCAAGTATCTATGCGAATGTAGTATAGATGTTTCTTTCTGTCATTTTGTTCAAAATATGTTATTCAAAGTATGTCATACATAAAATTTATTGGGAATGCAGTGAATTTTCATCAAGAATATGATTGGTTCAAAATTCTTATATGCATGTACGTACAAATGCAAGCACAGAAGACACAAATCATACACACACTCTTGCACGCTCGTGCGTGTGAACAACATCACGGCTACATTGACACCTCCAATGGTGGCAAAAATGTACACAAAAAAGCGATGTCTCTGAAAATCATTTGTGATCAATTTTTTAAAGAAAAGATATGTAGCCTATCAACCTCTCCTTTAATAAATGTGCCCGATAGAAAATTTCATCAATCTGTTTGCAAAACTGTGACATATTGATCTTAATACACACAACAACACAAACAAAGGTGCGGTCGCTCAGGTATAACCGATAACGTTCTTGTGGAATTATGAAAATGTAAAACTAACAAACACTAGCAAAATACATTTATTGGAATAGAATTTATTATACATGACAGAGCAGCATTGAATATACTTCTGCAAATATATATATGTATGTATGTATGTATGTATGTATGTATGTATACATATACAGTGTACGCAAGGTATTTGAGGACATACATTTTGGGGGTTATTGCTGGGGTTATTTTTCGGTAACTCTGTATAATCTTTGATTGAGAAAATAAAAATGGCGGATCCTCAGCTTACTCAAGAAATGAAGACCCATACTGTTATTGTGGTTATGCAGGTTGAGCACAGTGATTTAGAAATCTCTCAATTTTTAAAAGTTGCCAGATCTTTCGTCTACAAAGTTTGTAAGGAGCTTGAGACTGACGATTGAAACGTGTCGCCAATATCAAAGCATAAAGAGCATCTAAACGTTCTGAAATCATAAGAACACCTGAATTTATCCAGCAAGTGCAACAGACCGTAGAATACACGTAATGTACAAAACGAACCAGGACCACATGATTCACATTTGTCTCTGCATATTTTCAAAATACCCCAATAACCAGGCATATATGATATATGATATATATATATATAAATACATATATATATATACATACACACACACACACACATATATATATATATATATATATACTGTATACATATATATATGTATGTATATATATGTGTATATATCTATATCTATATCTATATATGTGTGTGTGTGTTTATATATATGTATATATGCTTACGTATATTGCATGTATTTAAGGCAAAGTGTGTACGCACTTAGGCATACGTGTATATATACACATAGAGAGAATTCACAAAAAATAACAAAAGTCGAAGACAGATGGTGTAGACAACAAACAGATGTATTAGTTTAACGCTCGGGAAGTGAAAAGTCTTTCACGCTCTTCTACAGAAAGGAACATAAAAAGAAACAAGGAGAGAAAATAAGGAATGTATAGGAGTTAGCGATCTCTCATGGCGAATGCCGGACAGAGGGGTAACACTGGAGTGCTAGGAAGAAGGGGAGATAATAAAGTAGTGATGATCCGAAAATAAATGTGCGAATGCGTGCGTATAAGAGAGCATTATGTGCGTGTGGAAGAGGGCTGGTGACCTTAACGTGTTCGTGTATACATGTGTAGGTATGTGGACAATGGTGGGGGTTGGGAATTGGTCAACGCTAGTGTGTACGTGGTGATGTGATGTGGTGTTGTGTGGTATTGTGGTGTATGGTCTGGTGGTGTGTGGTGTGTGGGGGAGACAAGTGTGGCGAAAGAAAGGGTGTGGTGTGGATTAGGCTGAGGGTGGGGTAGAGGTGGGGTATGTGGGAGTGGGTGTAAGAGGTGGGGTGAGTGGGATGGGATTGATAGGGAAAGTGGTGTTGGATTGTGCAGGGGTGGGGTTACGAGGGAGTGGTGACGATGAAGGAGGAGGGGGAAGGGAGAAGGTGAGTAGGAATGAACAGAAAAGGCGAGAGTAGCATTGGAGAAGTAGGAGTTGGAGCAAGAGAGGAGAAGTTGATGGGAAGAAGTAGGTGTGAGAGAAAGAGAGGAGAGGGAAGGAGTCTTAGTTGAAGAAGGGAGGAGAGGTGAGCCATGTGGCGCAAAGAAGCGAAGAGAGAAGATTAATCCCTGTTCACGACAAACACGGGAGTCCAGATGGCCCTTGTACAAGGACAATCCGAACACACAGAAGTGTTTCAAAGAGTGACCGGTAGAGCGGAAATGGCGCGAGACCGGGGTGTCATTGCTGAGTAGGATGTCTCGGAGTTGTCCTGCAAACCGGTCAGCCAAGCGGTGTCCCGTTTGCGTGATGTATAGAGAAAGGCACAGAGAGAGAGAGAGAGAGCAGGAGATACAGTAGATGGCATTGGTAGAAGTGCAGGTGAAGGAGTCGGTGATATGATAGGGTCGATGATGGGTCCCGATGAGGAGGGTGGTGCTGGAGATGTAAGGGCAAGTGCGGTAGCGTTGGCAGGAGCAGGGGATCGAGCCAGGTTGTGAGGTTGGGTTATCGCTTCTTGATTTTTATGAGGGAGCAGACAGACAGAGTTAGTATAGTCATAGCTTGTATAGTCATAAAAATCAAGATATAGTAGAAGCAATATATATATGTATATACATATATTCCGCCATGCTAGATCGCCAGCCCCTACACATTGTTTATTTTCTCTCTTTTCTTTCTGCGTTTCTTTCTGTGGAAGAGCGTAGGCTCGAAACGTTAAAGACATATTCACTTCCCGAGCGTTATAGACATTTGTTTGTTGTCTACACCACCTGTCTTCGTCTTTTGTATTTTTTTGTGAATTCTCCCTAGATACAAATATATATACATAAATATATTTATATATAGATAGATATATATATGTACATACATTTACATGTATATATATATATATATATATATATATACACACATTTGTATACATATATATAATACATATATGTGTGTCTTCGTGTATTTCTTAGCATGTATGTAAACCTACATAATTACATAATATGCAGTGATGTACATTTATAATAATTATAAACATGCATGTATATATATGTGTGTGTGTGTATGTGTACGTATGTATGTATGCATTCATATATATATACATATACATTTATATACACACTAATATATATATGCATGTATGTATATATATATATATATATATACACCAATATAATTATAACTGATATCTATGTTCTGACAATTTGATAAACATATTTCAACCGTTACTTGTATCAATGGAATATCTTTCAATACAAGCATAGTCATATATATGTGTATATATGGATATATATTATTCTAAATGTGCATGTAAGCACCCACATATACATGTAAGTGTATATATGTGTGTGTGTGTATGTGCGTGCGTGTGCGTTGATAGAAAGGCTTGTATAACATATACGTTATTAGTGTTGTGCGTATACGCATATGTTTGCGCATGCGCAGACGTCAGAAGAGAAATACTGAAACTGTAACTTGTATAGATGGAGATATATACAATTGCAAACAATGCCATACTTCTCTATATTGTCCATTGATTCAGTTAGGGAACGGTCGAAATGGCAGCGCGGATAAAAGAGAACAACTTTCCAAAATAAATTCTGGCAGGGATGCCAAAAATCTAAAAATGATAATCGCAATAACAACATCACTATGATTGCCGTTACTACACAATCATCATCATCACCGTGACTAACTCAACAATAACATCAGAATGAAGAACAACAACAGGAATAACAACGACCGATAGAATTTCTACTTCAGAGTTAGCAATAACGAAAAGAAAGAAAAAAAAAACTGCTAATAATAATTAAATCAACATCAACTTCACCTCCACTGTAGCCAACGATAATACTACGAGGAATAAATGCACTAAACATATACATAAAGGGAAAATGAACAATATGAAAAGAGAAATAATAATATTAATACTACTACTACTAATAACAACAACAACAACAATAATAATAATAATAATAATTTTATCAATAGTAAGAATAATAATGGTAATAATAATAACAACAATAATAATAATAATAATAATAATAATAATAATAATAATAATAATAATAATAATGACATGCCAACACTATGGAATAACAACGGAAATACGATGGTGTACGAACACGCCAGAAAAGGTCACAGAAAATAAGAAAGCAACCATACTAGGGATATACCTACACACAAAGATAGAGAATTTAAGGCCAATAGGCCGGATATAGTTGTCAGAGATCACCAAGAAAAGAAAAATGCTTCCTAATCGATATATCAGTACCAACAGATGCCAATGTTTCTATAAGAGAAACGGAGAAACTTTGAAAATGCAAAGATCTGGAAATAGAGGTAACTCGAATGTGGAGCCTAAAAACAGAAACAATTCCTCTCATAATAGGCGCATTACGTATGATAAAAAACATTCAGACAAATGCATAACAAAAACATCAGGACTTACAAGTATATATATCGTACAAAATATAGTACTACTAGGCACTGCACACATCCCATGTAAAACACTTTCAATACAGTGAAATTAAAAGCACCAGAACAAACCACAACACATGCTCAAGGCACATAGCACTGCGCTCGGTAGTGT
>NC_043001.1:79470156-79497656 GCF_006345805.1 Octopus sinensis | reverse complement strand
TTATGTCTATGGGCGTGTATCGATATATGTGTGTGTATATGTATATATATGTGTGTGTGTGTGTATGTACATATACATATGTATATTATATATACATATATGTACATATACATGTATATATATAGGTATATATATATATGTATACATATACATATGTATATATATAGATACATGCGCATATAATTATATACATTTATATATATATATGTATGTGTATCGTATAATCTATTATGTATGCATACATTAAGTATATTTACCTATCTCTAATACAAACATACATAATATATATAGGTATTTGCATGCGTAAGACTCTTACATATGTGTATATATGTGTGTTTATGTGTGTAGGTACGTATATACATATATACGTGGGAATATGTATGTGTGTCTATGTGTGTATGTACGTATAACACAAATATTTAGGTGTATGAACGTATCCATGCATAAATACATTTTTTAACTTTAAGCGCCGTCTTTGTTCATCAATGATATTCATACTCTCTACTGCTACTGCTGCTTCCGCTGCTACCACCACCATATTCATCACCATTACTACTACTATTACTACTACTCTGTAGTTCTACTATACATATGCATTTTTTTTTACTGTGTGTGTGTGTTTGAGTGTGTATGTCTGTGAGAGTATGTGTTACGTGTTGATATAACATTTTCAAAGAAAGATCACTATCTCGCGGAAGACGAAATAATGTGCTGAAAACATGTCACTCTTCTCACAATGTAGAATTTATTGTAAAGAGACATATTCAGTGTACCTGACATGAATATTTTTAGACTATGTCAAAACGATGCTAAACCAAAAAAGAAATAAGTTATTATGGATATATTACATGTATTATAGTTTCTGTTATCGATTTCGACTCACAATGTGTACTCCAATTTTACCATATACATGTAGCCTCGTTTATCACGGATTTTCTCACCGCTAATTCAGAAAAATACGCGTTGCTCCTTTTTGAACCCTGTTATGGATATTACGGCTTTATCTGTGAACACACGGGTTGGCTATTAGTTAAAGATTTTGTTTGTACAGTAAATTCGTGCCACACTGATCAATCACATTGCTTACCTTCGTCTAATTGTGCTTACATGACCGTACTGCAAGGCTATCTATTTCAAATTTATTTATATATGTTTACGTACATGTAGCTACCAACGTCGGACTAGAGAAAACAATAAGATAAAATTTAGAGGCACCTGCTCCAGACAAACTACGCAAACGAGTGAATTTCTCCACAGGTAAATTTGGATGTGATCGAGAATATACGTGATGATCGAATCTTCACTGTTGTGGGCTGCAAGTTTGGTGTTAATAAATCAGAAATTCATTCGAATACGAAGGTCTCTGATTCTGACAAATGACAAAGACGAATGAATTCTCTGCAGGGAAATAACACTGCTGTGATTGGATTTTGGCTTCAATACATTTACCATTTGTTCCATGTTCAAAGTGTGTGTGAATGATCTGTTTCTTGCTGATTTATCAGAGTTTTAAGGAACCAATACTCAGAATAAAAGGAAGAGATGTACTTCAGTGTAGAGTCACTAAATTATAAAATAGAGTCGCTCAGTATTACACAAGGACTTAGGAGGGGGCAGTGAAAAGTTCCTGGCTTTGAGGAATAGAAAATACAGGAGGACCAGTTAATAATGATTTTACTCAATATATTCCCCTCTGAGATTTGCACACTTGTTGCAGTGGTCCTTCAGTTTTTCTAAGCCCTGTGAAAGAACTCGGAATGTCGGGCCTCGAACTAGGCCTCTCGCTATACACTTAAGGCCATGAACATTTCAGCACCACCTCGTATACTCTTAACATGAGTCATCTACACATTGAAATTAACTCAATCTACAGATATAAATGACTGAGTAACTGCTAAGGAGAAATGTATGGATGTGGTTTGTAAGCATGTCAAGCAAATCTATGGCACTAATGCTGAAGAAAAGTGCATGACCCATTCTCTTACATGCAGTTAATTAAACCAGCTAAAACATAACCTCGAAAATTTCTGTCGTATTAAACTATTCCTTGATAGACAATTTACTATAAACCTGTATAATTAAGAACACACCTAATGCATGATGTAAACTAGACAACCTCGCATCCTTTCAAATATTTCCCGTATGAGAACCATGCACACAAATGCAATAATTTTAGGTTTATAAACAAATGAACAGTAGATCATTTGAAATGGTATTGCTGGAGACGTAATCCACAGAATACTATACTTTATTGCACTGCAGGACTATAGGAGAGCTTTGCCTTTTGAAGAAAATAATGCAGTTTTGTGGCTTCTCTCCGTAATAGCGAATTTTTATCCAACCCACCAGCTATTTTCGACTCCAATCACTGTTTTCCTATATCATTAGAAGCGAAATTAGACTAAGCGTGCAGTTGATAGTGGATACTTGCTACTGATGATGTGCAGAGATACAGAAATCTTCATTTAGCAATCCCATCACTGTTGCTGGATGCCTTCTTCTGCTATTGAAATATCTCTGTCATTTTTAAGTACTATACATCTTTACGAGAAGCTTTCTCAAGATAAATACCGCCATTTTAGGGCTTTCGATACTATAGCCACGTTAAGATATACAGAATGCTGTCTTACAGTGTGCTGTGATAGGAAATTTAATCGAAAAATGTACCTACTTATATTATTTATGTAGTGCTATACTCTCTGTATGTTGATGTGTATTTAAGCAGACTGGCTGCTTATTTCTCGGAGATTGATCACATCTCTGATGTGAACCTAATAAGTTTCGAGTAAGGATTAATTTTGTCCATTATTCCTTTAAATCTACGGAGAAATCTCTAAATTTATCTTGTTTATATGTTTATTATATAAGTTATATGTGTGTGTGTTTGTGTGTGTGTGAGAGAGAGAGAGAGAGAGAGTGAGAGAGAGAGTGTGTGTGTGTGTGTGTGTGTGTGTGTGTGTGTGTTATATTTGTTTTTGTTCACGGGTACTTCACAACAGCAGTTGGATTTTTATGTGTCCATCGCTTCGTAATTCGGTCAAACAAAAAAAAAACAGAATATGTACCAGACTTAAATAAATAGTCGGGTCGATTTGTTTGACTCAAAGACAGTGCTCTAGCATGGCTGCAGTCCAGTGACCGAAACAAGTTTTAGATAAAAGATATGCTAATGAGATTGAAGTCGGACTTTTGAAGATGTATTGCAAGAGTGGGAGAGTGACAGTATGAGATGGTTGTAATATCAAGGCGAAGGTAGAGTAATGTGGTGTGAAATTAAATTGAGAAACCTAAAATTGACCAGTAAAAGGAGGATGTGAAGAATAAATATATTTTTATCTACTTTACATCTCATACATAGTTATAGGGAGAGTTGGGCTGAGTGGGAAAAAGAGAACCATAACTATAGTTTAGTGCCCCGTTTATTTCGTTTTCTTTTAAACTTTCTTAATTATCTAACGTCTTTTTTAATGAAATTATGAAGTAAAATAGTTTCCCTCGCACGTTTAGATTACGATTACGTTGATGTGAATTTTTAAAAGAACCAAGAAAGAAAAGAAATGCGTACTATTCAACTGTTCAATAACTTACTCGTGATCTATTCACAACATAAAAATCAATGCCATTATCTTGAATCATATTCCTTATTAACAAAAATTTTGAAGGCTTTATGAAAAAATTTCCCGATTTCACGTACATCGAAAAATATTCTAGTTTATATTCTGCATTGGGCTCCATTTTTCTTATCTGTCATTGTTATATTGGACAACGATCATGAAAAAGATTTTTAAATCGCTAAAAAATATATGGTCTTCTTTTCTTTCTAAATAAAGACCAAATTTAAAAAAAACACATTATATCTCAATATGTAGTAGAATAGACTTAGTGTATCAGTATGCGCATAATATTGTCGTATATGTGTGTAGAATATAGTTTGTATATCAATGTGTACAAAATATAGTTTGAATATTAGTATGTATAAAAAGTAGTTTGAATGCCTGAATTGAAAGTCTATTGTATCCAATACTCGTTGTAAAAATAGGAAATACAATTTTCTGTTGACAATTTATTTTACATTTTAGATTCCATTAACTACTTTGTTATGTCTTTTATTATTTTCATAATGTTTTATTTTTCATCGTACCTATTCTACCAATAGTTAGTGAAAATGGGCAAGGCGGCAAGCTGACAGAATCGCAAGCACGCCGGACAAAATGCTTAGCGGCATTTCGTCCGGTTTTACGTTCTAATTCAAACTTTGGCCGGGATGACTTCACTTTATATCTTTTCAGATTCGATAAAATAATTATCAGTCATGTACTGGGGACGATGTAATCCACTATGCCGCTTCCAAAATTTCAAACCATCTACATTTAGTAGAAAGAATTATTGGCAATAGACACCGTCTGACCAAATAGCTAAAGATTATGCTTCTAGAGAAACTTTGCCTCTTAGGGACAGGAAAGATTATTAGAAATGTTTTGAGCACTTGCAATATTATTGAAAGCTTGTGGATATCTAAGGGTGCAGGTATTAACCCGCAACCCACATGACCCACTACCCATATGACCTGATACTCACATAGGAATAAGAAAAAACCTCAGTCAAATCGAATAGTAATAATAAGGTCGGAAGAATAACAAAATGAAAAGAAAATGATGAAGGAAATTTGTCATGATAAAAAGAAATAAAATTGTTTTTCCGAATCAATAAAAAATTTAGTTTTCAAACACATTGCTTATGATCTCAGTAGTTGTTTTTGTCTAAAACACACCACAAGCGATAGATTAATGTTAGTTTGCTCTTTTGTTTTTAACCAAATGAAATATTTGTTTATATAAACATTAATAACAATTGCTGTTGTGACAACAATTGCACCTTGATACAATTCCCAGCACTGGTATTAATTTTAATATTAATTTCATTGCATGCTGCTAATTTTTTTCCACATTCCCTACTGGCTAGCAACCATGATGATTCAGTTACTGAGTCCCAGAAAATCTGTTGGCTTCTAAAGGTGTTGAAATTTCCAATATCCTATGTGTATGAGTTAAAGTAATATATCTTTTATCTTTTATTTGTTTTGGACATTGGGCTGTAGTCATGTTGGGGCACTAAGGGTTTAGTCGAAAAAGTCAACCTCAGTATTTATTAATTAAATCTGGTTTGTAATCTATCGGTCTCTTTCGTCTGTCCACCAAGTTACGGGGAACTAGAAAAGCCAATACCAGTTACGGACAAACACAAAGACACTCCGCCACACATACACAGCCATGCCTGCGCCTATAATATATATATTGTAGACTTGTTGATATGTGATATGCTAAAGTGTTATGCGAGGTGAATAATTTCTACGATAATTAGAATTAGAAAATAAACACGGAAATAATACGGCTGAGAATCTCAGCCAGACGAAATGGCATAATCAGGCACTTTCTCACTATGTGCCGCCCACTAAAATGACAAGACAAAATATAACGTGTTTGATGTATATGAATGAGAACAAAATAATTGAAGGCTATAAAACTGTCTCACTTCTAAATTAAATACCTTTAATTAAAATTAGAGAACTGATTTGCCATATCGCACGAATAAAGAAATTCAGAAGCAATTAAATAGTCAAATGACTTATAATATCTTACGAGGTGAATTTTGAAATAATTAAAGATATATTTATTTAAGAGGTGTAATCTAAAGCGCGGATAGTACAGAAGTTTGAGAAACGAATAAAATAGTTTAAAAATTAAACTAGAATGTGTGGAGAAGATAAATGAAGCCATTTCGAATGGAATGAAATGGAAAAATAATAAAATTAAGGAATTCCACCAAGTGATAAAAAGATAAATAATTTTTGGAGCAAGGTATTGCAAGTAAGAAATTGACATCAGATAACTCCTTGAATAGAAGAAAAAAATTTTATTGTTTGACTCCACGGGAATGGGAAGATATTATGGTGGATATTATTACGGAAGCTATTACAGGAAAAGGCAAGTGGGAGTTATCTGGAGAAGACAAAGTTCTACATGCCTGTATAAAATACCATATTTTAAACTTATATATGATCAGATTGTTTCATATGATAACATGTGCATTCCAAGTAGGCGAAGAGCTGGCAAAATCGTTAACACTCCGAGTAAGATGCTTAGCGGCTTTTCGTCCGTCTTTGCGTTCTAACTTCAAATACTGCCGAGGTTGGCTTTGCATTTCGGGCTCGATAAAGTATGTATCAGTTGAGCACTTGGGTCAATGTAATCAACTTACTCCCTCCCGCCGATAGTGGTAGATTTGTGCCAAAATTTAAAATCAATGGGTGCTTTTAAAGTAAATCAATGAAGCGAAATCTATCCTGTTATTAAAAATAAGTAAGCGGATACGTGAAAAACCACGGGTCAGGCACTTGCTTTAACTCCTACAAGATCCTGTTTTAAATAAGTGAACAGATACGTCAAAATGTCGACAGAAACAATCTTTCATCTGAAGAACAAGAAAATTGCATAAAGGGCTCATATGACTGTAAGCACTTGCTACTGATAACGAAGATAATATTTTAAGAGCGCTGTTAGAAACACAGGATGTTAAATACTGCTGATATAACTATTTAAAACAATACATATGACTGCGTTCGTGAATCACACTGTCATCGGGGATGTATGAAAAATGTCTTGCCAAAATTGAACCCCCCCCCCAAATGTGGTAATAATTCACAAAAAAGCTGTCCTATAGTTTAACACATTTCATTTAAAATTAAGACTTTTCCAAGGAGATTCGCTTCTCTCATATCGTTTGTGTGGTTCTCGTTCCATTAAATGTAAAGTTAAACTATAGCGGTTGTGACTAGAAGATTGCAGGGGGCTGTGATGAATAACGTCAAGGTTTATGATAAATCTCATACACAGGGCTGTAAAAATTTATTGCAGTGATTTCGGTATGGTTTTTGGTGCTTGGCAAATGTGACGAGTTGTCCATTTAAATAATGTCAGTTGACCAACTCGGTAAACACTGGAAATGAAATCAGCCAGGCATTAATTGGATTAGGAAGAGATGTTTGGGTGAGGGGGTAAGTAAAATAGGAAGAGAGGAAAAAAGAAAATAAAAACAAAATTAATCTGCAAAGTTTATATACAAGGGGCTATTATGATACTCAAAGGAGAGGCACAGCTAGAAAGAAAAAGTAAATAAATAGCAATATAACATAACATAAGACTAACGTAATTAACAAACTAGCAGTTCGGTTAGTGAGCTACAGTTTGGATGCGTTTAAGTGGAAAATGTAAATATAAAAGCTAGATAAAAGACCTATTCAGGGAATCTAGTTAGCCTGCATCACTCCCAACCTAATTTCTGTACCTCTAGGCCCATCGGTATATAGATAATAGGGGAATTGTATGGAAAAAGAAACTGATCATTTTGCGGTGGTGTATTAAATAATAGGGAGATTTAAGTTAAATACTTATCCCCAAAATTCATGACATCATAGTTAAAGACCTAGATATAAAAAAAATATATATAATGAAAGTAAGATGGTTCGCACAATATAAAAATTACAGACATGACGGCTAGCTGGCTGAATCATTAGTACGCCGGTCGAAATGCTTAGCGGTATTGAGTCTGCCGTTACGTTCTGAGTTCAAATTCCGACGACATCGACTTTGCCTTTCATCCTTTCGGGGTCGATTAGATAAGTACCAGTTACGCACTGGGGTCGATATAATCGACTTAATCCGATTGTCTGTCCTTGTTTGTCCTCTCTGTGTTTAGCCCCTTGTGGGGAAGTAAAGAAATAAGTATTTCACCCGTCACTGTATTCTGAGTTCAAATTCCGCCGAGGTCGACTTTGCCTTTCATACTTTCGGTGTCAATAAATTAAGTACCAGTTGTGTACTGGTGTCGATCTAATCGACTAGCTCCCTCCCCCAAAATGTCGGGCCTTGTGCCTAGAGTAGAAAAGATAATAATTACAGATGTATTCCTCTCACATTTCTTTGCTGATTTCTCAAAAAAGCATCAGAGTACTAAATACATATATACTGTAGAAAGAAAGTATAAAAGAAGGGTAAAGAATTAAAATGAGAATTGAAACGACTCATACTGAAATATATAATCCAGACCCACTAGGAACAACAAACGCACAACTAGCCTTAAACTAGGAGTTCTCAAACATTGTTATCTATGGACCCCTTTGATTACTATTTTGTTCCGCTGCCCCCCCCCCACCTCACGCCCTCAATAATTCCGTGTTTAAAAACTAGTTTTATAGAAAGTTCTTTCAAAATTTCTATTTTGTTTTTCATACATTAACGTGTGTAGGCTGAACTACGTAAAATGTTAGAGAAAGAAACCGAGCCGTTTCTTGCTATACGCACCTATACATATATTTAAAGCAACATTTTTTTCAGGAGCCCTTAAAATATTACATGCACTCCTAAAAATGTTATATGGACCTTCCGGGTCCATATAGAGCCCAATTGAAGAACATTGATTTAAGTTTACAGATGGACGTTGACACAGACTGAAACAAGTAAAAGAGAGAAAGAGTGAGATCAAAGGCTGGATACTTTTTGAACGCGTCTCGTAATCGATTGCTCCTCCCTTCAAAATCAGTTTACCCTACCAAATTTATCAACATCATCATCATCATAATCATCATTATTATTATTATTATTATTATTATTATTGTTATTGAGTGAGAGAGCAGTGCATGCCATCAAAGTGACACTGGGGTAAAATATACCCATCATTACTACCCGTCTGATAAGGGTACACCAGGCACATGCATCACAACCATATGTGCGCGACATGGTGATCTCATATCAAGATAAACAGCACATGACCTTGCAGGTGGGGCCCAGTTAGAATTTTGTTCTGGTCGAGTAGCCCATCCCGCTCAAAAGGTCTCTGAATAAGGGTTGTTTAAGGATGTTGAACGAAACACCCCTGTTTCCAAAGGTGAATTATTCAAACCCCAAAGAATCCCTCTCAACACATGGCTATGATGCTCCCCAACTACTTCTGCTCGTGATCAGAGATGCACATATCGTCAGCCACTAAGGGACATGCTCAACTGGTTAAGGTCAAACAACTGACAAGCAAATCTGTGGTATTGAGCAGAATATTTGCTGTAGCCCATCTTTTATACCAAGACAAAACAATGTATATGATAACACTTGCAGTCAGTTAAGATCAGAAGCCATGAGAGCCACTGCCTGGTACTGCATCAGGGCATTTATTATTATTATTATTATTATTATTATTATTATTATTATTATTATTATTATTGAGCGAGAGAGCAGCGCATGCTATCAAAATGACACCGGGTTACAAATATACGAAACCCAATACACCCATCATGGCTACCCGTTTGATATGAACAGTAAAGGTCGTGCCTGTAATAATTAGTGCGTTGGAAACAGTAAGCATATTTATAGACAAATGGCTGAAGGAGATTGGAATAGAATGACTAGTAGGGCTGCTACAGAAAGTTTATCTCTTAGGGACAGCATGGATTATAAGGAGGCTTCTAAGCACTTGGAAGACTACTGAAAACTTGTGGATACCTAAGGTTACTGGTAGTAATCTACTGCCCACATGAATCCTCCCAGAGTAAGACCGAAACTGGGCCAAACCCAAATTATAATAACAGTTCTTTCAAAAAAAAAAAAACCGTACCAGACCTGAAACTTTGCCCGAAGTACATGGCTGCTATTCATTCTATCAACCCTGAAAAGACGAAAGGCGAAGACGTTCTCGGCGTGGACTTTGGACTTCGAAGGTAATGAAGCGGAAGAAATGTTGCTAAGGATTTTCCACGACATCTCTGATGCTATATTTTCTTATGGAATTTTCTTACGGTTATTTAGACGGAGAATCATTTTCCCTACCTGTAGTTTCTATTATCTAATATATTAATATTTGATATTTTTACACAACATCTTGATGGCTCATCGCATTAACCTGGGCAACGTAACTAAAATTTCACCAAATATTACACCTATACTAGTAATTGAGCAACCAGCGAAAGATGAAGTAGAAATTTGAACTCAGACCCTATAGAATCGTTACTAATACAGCACTAAATATTCTGTTATCTTTCGTCTATTGAAAACTGTTTTAGTAATACAGGATTGAACAGCTGGGGTATTGTGCAATTGTTGAAATGCAGGTTAGCAAAGCATTACAGTATTAATATTGGCTCGACTCTAGAAGTCCAAATTCCGTCTTGATCAGATTCGACTTTCATATATTTCGAGTTAGAAGATAAAATGCACGTGAAGAAGGACTTACGTTAATTTACCATTTTTTTTTACCTCCTCGTCTTTCTTTTGTCTGACTTTGTGATTCAATGCTGTAAGAAAAATGTGGAGGCCGACTTAGAGTGTTTGAGAAAACAGAGAATATGTGAAATCAAAGTACGAAAAATAGATATCTATAGAAAGCGCAGTAAAAGCCACCAACATTCCAAGACTTACTATTTGCACATGGTGAGGGTACTGCCTACATTCTTTTGTTAGATCTTTTGTATAAACATAACATCAATGGGATTTACATTATTTTCAAATTTGAAAACGATGATATAATTTAAAGAATTAATGGACTTTGTAGAATCGATTAAATGAACTGATTAAATAATACAGAGTTTATTGTGATTCATATATATATATATATATATGAATGTATGTATTATGTATATATGTATATGCATATGTACATATATATACCTGTATGTGTGTGTGTGTGTGTGCTTGCGTCTGTGTGTGTATTTACATATGTACATATGTATACACACTCACTCACTCGCACAAACACACATAAGCACACGCAGATATATAAACATATACGTATATGACTACGTGTCTGAGTTTGTTTGTGTCTATTTCTCTCTCTCTCTTTCTCACTATATATATATACATATATATATATATATATATATATATATATATATATATATATATATATATATATATATATTTATATATATATATATATATATATATTTATATATATATAATATATATATATATATATATATTTATATATATATATATATATATATATATGTATGTATGTATGTATATATATATTATTCTCTAGGGGAAATATCCAGTTGGTTTTCTATTATTTGTATTCATTTTACAAATATTACTCATTTTTGTGAAGTATACACAAAAGCTTTGAAGTAGTGAGCCTTAAAGATAATCATAAAACAAATAGGCAATTATTTTCTGTAATTTGATCAGTCAGTTTTCGGATTTTTCATCTATTTAAATGCAGTCTGAATATACTGGCAAAAATAAAGTTATAAATCGTAATAAATAATGTTGATGAAAACAATGGTTTTAAAATGCTTTCTTTATTAAATATAAATACTTTATTTAATGTAAATACTTTCTTTATTACAATAATTTTATAATAAACGAATAACTGGAGATCTGTTTACAAACTAAATATCATTGTTATCCTACTTAATATTTTATATGAAATCCTTTGCCTTCAATAAATAGCAATGTCGTTTGGCCTGCTTTTGGGCCAAATTGTGTTGCAGTAATATGGATCTATATTCCCCGATGAAACCTGAAATATCTTCTCTATTCCGAAGTCTTCGAAGTATTATAAGCTGTAATTTATGAAGGGCTCTAAATAATATATTGTACAAGTACTTTACGATCCCGTGTATTTGAAACAGGGATCAGCCGAGAAGGTGACCGTTGTGATTTAATCGGTATACATGTATGATTAAATTTATCCTGCTAGAAATATAGTGTACCGTCAAGGAATGTACTGTAAATATGAATGATCATTAGACGTGACAAAATCTTCTTGAGGATATGCAGATATATTTTTTAAGTTTATCATCCCATCCGACCAGACGTCGGAAACCGGACATTGTTATGGTGAATAAAAAAGAAAGAAAATTCATGATAATCCTCATAGCATATCCAAGTGGCAACAGGATTAAACAGAAAGCAGAAGAAAAATATAAAGAAACTATGATAAACTTT
Organism: Octopus sinensis; assembly: GCF_006345805.1. Taxonomy (NCBI): domain Eukaryota; kingdom Metazoa; phylum Mollusca; class Cephalopoda; order Octopoda; family Octopodidae; genus Octopus; species Octopus sinensis. Next base: position 79,485,663 of record NC_043001.1, on the reverse strand, counting down.
ATCATAGCGTGGCTCTGTGGTAAGACGCTTGCTTCCAAACCGCGCGCTTCCGGATTCAGTCCCACTGCGTGTTATTTTGCTTGGGCAAGTGTCATTTGCTATAGCTTCTGGGTGACCAAAGCCTTGTGAGTGGATTTGGTAGGCAGAAATTGAACGAAGCCCGTCGTTTATATATATATATATGTGTGTGTGTGTATGTATGTGTCTTTGTGTCCGTGTTTGGCTTCCTCCACCATTTGACAACCGGTGTTGGATTGTTTAGGTCTCCGTAAACTCGCGGATCGATAAAAGCGATCGATAAAATAAGTACTAGGCTTAAAAAAGTTGCTAGGGTCGAATCCTTCAAGGCGGTGCCCCAGCATGGCCACAGTCAAATGACTGAAACAAGTAAGAAATAAAAGATAAAAGATAGCATCTCGAGGAATTATCCAACAACCAATTACCATATATACCTTTGCAGAAATTAACACTATAGGGTAATTGGTAGGTTCATCCCATTTTCTAGGTGGGGATATTACATCAATTCTGATAGTCAAATGTTGGAAATGAAATTAGCTGAAAACTGTTTAATGGATTTCGGTGATGTACGTGCTCAGCAAGTGATTTGATCTGAGATCGTGTGTAGAAAGTAAAACAATTATAGCGTGGGAAACACACAATAGCCATTCCAAATCACACAAAGTATGTTAACTTCCCCAAAACATTTATTGTTTGGTGTGAAAATTTTGACTGCACCAAATACAAATGTCTAAGCGAAGTTAATATCTTTTACGTGTCTTTGCATAACTAATACGTATCTTCAAACTGTAATAATTTAATATCAATTTTTTTTCAAAATTATGTTTTATTCAGTAACATTGTTTTAAATCAGTCTTCCTTGATGCAACGTTTACGATCCACATAAAACTGAAGAAGATACGAGCTGTTTATTTCACAATAATAATAATAATAATAATAATAATAATAATAATAATAATTTTTCAACGCGTAAATATATCTTTCTACTTGTTCTACAATACATCTAAACGCTTCAAAAACAAACGTGTTTATTTACATATGACGTAATAATCCTGATAATAATAATAATAATAATAATAATAATAATAGTGATGATGATGAGGAGGAGGAGGATGATGATGATGATGATGATGATGATGATAATAATAATCTTATGGGATACAATGATTCAATGGGATCACCTGACTAGACATCGGAAACCGGACATTGTTGTGAATAAAAAGAAAGAAAATGCATGATAATCGTCATAGCATATCCTAGTGGCAACATGATTAAAGAGAAAGCAGAAGAATAATAAACAACTATGATTAACTTTATCATAGCATGGCTCAGTGGTAAGACGCTTGCTTCCAAACCACGCGCTTCTGGATTCAGTCCCACAGAGTGTTATCTCGCTTGGGCAAGTGTCTTCTACTATAGCTTCTGGGGTAATACGAAGGCTGTAGTCAGTGAGGAGAGTAGACGTGATACGAATAGTTATTGGCGCACACTGAAGCATCGGTACTCAACTAGCAATATTGACCGGTCCTTCCATCCAGAGCCCAACAAAGCTGTCGGTTGACATGGACCTGCCTACCTAGGAGCCGGGTTCCAGGCCCACTGACGTCTCCTGTTTGATCTTCACTCCTGTCACCGCATCATACTCCTTTAGAGAAGTGACGACCACCTTGATTTCTGAGATGTCCAACACAATTACTGTGACCTCGGCCGTGTAAGACGACACGAAACTACTGCATCCTAGATCAAGCGGGACGCCCTTCGAAACATCCAACATCTGCAGTAGTGTTTCGAGAGACAGTACGTACAGAATAGGCGAAAGTGGGAATCCTTGACGGACTGAACGGGCGATAGTAAATGATTCCGATAAGTGGCCATTTACTTTGACCACCGAACAGATACCAATGTATACTGCAGCGATCTATTCTCTGAAAACGGGACCGAAACCCGCTACCGCGAGAACAACCTCCGGGTTATGGTGGGTCGACTCTATCAAAAGGTTTCGATTGATCCAAATTGATCAGGGCCCACCCATGCCAGGTTTCTTACCCACCTCTGTATAATGTTGAGGTGGAGGTTGTCGTGGATAGTTCTTTTTGGAACAGTGCATGTCTGAGCGCCACTAACCAACTTATCGACGACAAGCGCCAACCTCTTGTCTAGCACCTAGGCCAAAATCTTATAATCATCATTCAGCAGAGTTATAGGCCTTAAATGATCCATTTTGACACCTTGTTCGGATCCTCTCAACAGCACCTCTACTCCACGGCTCACAGCACTGAGAATTCTCCCGTTCTGCCGCCAGTTGTGGTAGAAGTCTGCCAAGAGACCATTGAACAAGTCTGGTATATGAAAATAAAGCTCGAAGAGCTGATCATCTCGCCCCAGAGACTTCTCTCTTGCGCAGCAGGTCATCCTAAGTCGATCATATCGAGCCCAGTGCGTAATGGCTACTTATTTCATCTAGCCAGAAAAAGATGAAAGGAAAAGTCGACCTCGGTGGAATTTGTACTCAGAACATAAGAATGGACTAAATACCGCTAAGCGTTTTGTCTGGGGTGCTAAAGGTTCTGCTAGCTCGTCGCTACTACTACTACTACTACTACTGATAATAATAATAATAATAATAATAATAATAATAATAATAATAATAACTAGTAGTAGCAATAATAATTTGTAGTATAGGCACAATGTCTGAAATTTGGGGGAGTGGAGTAATCGATTACATCAACTTCAGTATACAACTGGTGCATAATTTATCGACCCCGAAATGAAAAAAATTCTAAGTCGACCTCAGTGGAGTTTGAACATAGCGACTGGCGAAGTACCGTTAGTATTTCGTCCAGCGCGCTAAAGATTCTGTCGGCTCGCTGCCTTAATAATAATAATAATAATAATGATAATAATATTAATAATAATATTAATAATAATAATAATAATAATAATAATAATAATAATAATAATAATTATAATAATAATAATAATAATAATAATAATAATAATAATAATAATAATAATAATAATGATGATGTTTTTATTGGCCTCATTGTCCTCCAAGACATGGAGGACAATATCGAAGGACGTGTAACGGCACAAATAAATTACAAAAATGCGGGGTTAACATCAATCAAGGCGAGATACTACCAGATTAAAGGCTATAACAGAGGATATATAATAGAAGGTAGAGAAATGAATAATAAATAGACAAATATATAGAATCCCCAATATCGTTTCAGTCCACTTAGGGTAATCTGGAGCAAACCCTACACAAAATTCTCGGATTACTCTGCCATTTCCAAGGCATGGAAAAGTGCCCTCTTCCAGTTTCTTTCCTCCTGATTAGAAAAGCATATTTAGAGAATATCCATTCAGTCTGACCAGACTTGCCCCTGTCGACCAGATTTTCATGAACACTCTAGAAGGCAGCACCTTCCTCTTCAAATGATATTTGAAGAAAGTGATGAGGGTTTGACCAGATAGGATTTGCCTGTCTTCAAACATTTCAGACGAGTCCACCATACAGCCAATTTTGCCACAATCACTAAGCAGAGAAAGATCTGCCTTTCTTCTCTGCTAAGGGAATGTGGTACATCAATCTTCACTATACACTGGACAGACATCTGAAATCTTGTTGCACTTGACCACAGCTGCTCCACACAATCCCAAAACGCTCTTATTCGCTGACACTGAATTATTGCATGCAGGGCCGTTTTGTCCCCCTCTAAACATCTAGCAGAGGTTCGGTTGTTGGCATTTCCATGCCTGAAAAGCTTGCCTCGAACGGGCTCTGCCGAGCGAATGACTTTTGGAAATTATCCAAGATCTTCGACCCGAAGGTCCTCTAGAAGTACTACTCAGATTGTTTTCGTCGATGTCTAGATTCAATCCTAGACCATTATTACTCATACCCGCAATTCGCCTTCTACAGAGATCTTGGGTTGTTTTCCCGCTAACAGTTTTGAGTAGCTGGTACAAAAAAGTGAGCGCCTGGCAACATTCTAGATATCAAGCGCCCAACCTTGATCTACGTTTGACGCATGATTACAACCCTGTCAATTGAATGAGCTGCGGAAAGACGTGTCACACAAAAGTTGCCCACACCCGTTCACCCTTATTTTCGTTGTCGTCGTCCATATCATGGCAGTGATTTAGATATTTCTGCAGGCGCAACAGCTTCAAAGCGTGACGTCGCATCATTTAGGATGCCATCGCAAGACCATCATGGTGTGGATGTTGACAGGAGATGGATTTTCTGACCAGCGGAACCTGACACTTCTTTAAGAATCGGAAAAGTAAGCGTTCCAATCTGGTCAGAGTTTTCGTAGGACAAGTTACGATAGTTAGGCGGTAGTACACTACCGATGCGATATATATATTCGGTACTGCCGCTCGGCCTTTCATAGACAGCTTCCTTTCTGCCCACATCTGGGTGAGCTTGGTCACCCCAGTTATGACCTCTTCCCGGTTTCTATCTACCCGGAGATTTGGTCCGAACCAGACTCTGAGCACTTGCACCGGACCCTCCATCCGGCGACAGAAATCAATGCTAGTCGACTTGCCTTTCCAACATTCCAAAAGCCTAGTTATAGATCTACTGAATTGTCCTGGTTTATGGTTGCTCCTGTGTATTCTTGATATTCTTTCAGTATAGTGTCAATCTTTCTATGTTCGAAGAATCTGAAACCATGACAGTGATGTCGTCCGCGTATACAGACACAGCTCTCCTGTGACCTAGTTCAAGCTGGATGCCTCTCTAATTCTCCATCCTTCGCAGCAAGGGTTCTAAAGCTAAAATATATAAAAGCGAGGAGAGTGGGCACCCTTGGCATTCCGAGCCTTCAAAACTGCAAGTTTCCGAGAGGTCACCATTCAATTTTACCACTGAGCAGCTTCCACTATATATCGTGGTGATCAAGCCTGTGAAGACGGGATCGAATCCGACAGCACATGAAATACTACTGAAAACTTGTGGATATCTAAGGTTACAAGTAGTTATCCGCTACCCACATAAATCCTACCATGAACAAACCGAACCTGTGGTAAACAAAATGTCCGATGGACATCATGGAACTTAAATGAAGTCTTTCTCATTGTCTGAGAACTTAATTACATTAGGCTATCGGATGTTGTTACACACCAATGGTTATAAAGCGCTTCCTCGCGTTTTTGCAGATTTCAAATGATATTGCTCTGCTGGCAAGGTGTGCAATCTTATGGCATATAAATAACCACGATCAAGAAATACCACTTATAGGGGATGCTAGCTCGTCACAGGGTAATTTTATCCCCAACTGAGCAGAACGAAGGAAGGAGAAATTAAGTGTTTTGCTTGAGAAGACAACGTACCACACAGAGCCGGATTCGAACCCACCATCTTGTGATCGTGTAAGAAACAAAATAACCACCAAACCACAGGGCTTCAGACATTTACTAATGGCAATTGCACTTGTATAGCATTGATAGATATAAATGACTATGCAACTCAAAGGTGATGAATCAAACATTTACTTTGAAGCGCTGTGGCATGAGGTCTGCTTGATCTGTCAAATGATTGGTATCTACCAGTCGAATGAAATCAATACAAATCGGTCCAGACGGCACCGACGTATAAATTTAGATGTCCTGATAATTTCTTGTATAAGAGTATATTGTCTAGTAATGTAATAATTGTAACCATACTTTTAGATAGCAATTCCATAGACTTATATAATATTGATGTAAATTGCAGTATGAGAGCTGTCACATAATACAAGGCGATGTTACGAAATAATATTTCATCATTCCGGTATTCTAAAGTATTAAATAATGTAATAATAATTGCATCTTCAAAATATTTAGTACGTAATTGTTTCGTATTCTTTTTTATTTTAGAACAAAACATTAGAAAAAATGATCTATTTCTCTCACAGTTTTCAGAATTCCACTAGCAATGCATGTAATATATATAGCGGTACTGACGTCAGCTTCCCTACACTTCTACTACTGGAAACCTACTCTGATATGTTGCATTTGGTGAATGAAGGAGTTTGATGTTGCTTTCCGCATCTGCGTTTCTTGTCGTGAGGTAGGTTCAACCGGAACTTAAACCCTTGGTCTACCAGAGAAAATGTATGTCACTAATTAACAATAGTGCGATGGTCCCAATATTTTTCTTTTAATTAAATTTTATTAAAACTACTATTATTTCTTAGCTACAATATATATGTTATCAGGTGAATGAAGAATTGCTGTTTCTCACAAATTTTAATTTAAAAAATACAGCTTAAAGAATCTCTCTATATATAAACGGCAGTTTGTCTGTCTGTGTGTCTGTGTGTCTGTCAGGTTGTACCCTCACCCTGAACACGGCTTTCAACCGATTCTGATGAAACTTGACACACACATAGCCCAATGTCATAATTCAAAAGTAACGCAGCAAAAAGTTTGAAAAGTTCCCCCAGTTCTGAAAAAAAATCGATAAATTCGACATGGGTCGAGAATCTAAGCTTTTTATATGCAACACATTTTCTACAGACTGTCTAGGGGACGCAACTCGACCTTTTTAACTCTCGGAACACGTGGGATAAGTATCCCAAAATGTGTAAAAATGTACAAGAACGGCAAAAAAGCGGGCAGCAATGTAAGTGACAACAACGAAAAAGTCAAAAGTGACCAAACTGAACAAACGAATGGAAAAGGTTTTTTGATGCACACGACATAAGCGGTTTATAATAAACCAAGAGTTTGCAAGTAGCGTCCGAGGACCCTTAGGGTACGTCAAAAATTTAAGGTAAAACGTTTGGGTTGGTAGTTATAAAGAAAGTGTAAACAAAAAAAGTATTCGAATAACTTGCGGCTGCAGCAGCTATTAGCAGAAGTAGCGGTGTTGTGGGTAAAGTCGCGAATGTAATTTCTTCCTGGTAGGAATTGGTTGGGTTGAATTATCGATAGCTGTTTGATAGTTATTTGGGAGTGAAGAGAAGACATTGCAACCTACACATGCGCCTTCGTTCCCTAGTGGGAAAGGACTAGATTGGGTTTAGTCGTTGCCTACTAGGGTCTCTTACATACCCGGGCAACGCCGGGCTATGCTGCTAGTATATTATAAATTCTAAAAAAATTACAAAAATACAGAGACAACATTGGAATGTTCTTGGCAAACATGGCTATTACAATTCTTACATGTCGCACGAGTATTCCCGTTATTTTTGAGCCACACAAACACCATCTTCCTTCTTTGGTTGAGGAATCTCAAATGAGGTTTACTATCGTTTACTTTTCTTGCTTGGTTCAGAAATGTTAGTGGAACTAAGTCTAGATATATTACGACCACAGATGAGTTGTTGAGGAGCTGCTTTAACGCCCACCCTTAGTTTGTAAGAGCCTTGTCAGGCAGCTTCTGCCTGATCAAAAACCGTGAAAGATGTCAGTCAGCAAGTCGTTCTCTTCAAGGAACGCAATTAATTTCCTGCAGATTCTTCGATCCATGAATTTGCTGATGTGTCATATTAGAGAGATAGGCTTATAATTTTTAGCATTTTCATTTTTTCCTTTTCATTTTATTTAGTTTCAGCTCACGAGCTGGGGCCATGCTGGGGCACCGCCATTCGGTGTTGCTACATGATTTAACTTCACGAATGCTTTTTAGCAATTGACATTTGGTGCATGAGAGAGTTTGACGCAGCTGCCCTCATCTGCACCTCCTGCCGTGAAGTTGGTTCATCTGGGACACCTGACAGGAAGAGGTCCAGCTTTATTTTAAAAACATCTGCATCTACTATGCCTCATTCTTTACAGATAGGGCATATTATTCCTTCCTTCAATTTACCTGGCATCTTATCAGTTACAAGGAAGCTCTGAAAAAGAAGCTGCAGTTGTTTTCAAAGGGCTAGTTAGCATGATACCGGAAGGATTGCTGGGAATTCCTCAGGGCCAGCAGCTGATTTTGCGTCTACCTCATCTATGGCCTGTATTCCATCTCCTTCCTTGGTGTCGATATAATCAATTGTTATTGCTTCTCTTTGAACATCTCTAGTGGTAAAATATTCTACTAGATTGCTGGCTTGCTTATACCGTGAGTGAACCATCTGCAATGATGAGTGAGAGCTTGAAAGATAGATATCTAGAGATACAGCTGGCTAGCTAACTAACTAGAAAAATAGACAGTAATTTATAAGTTTATATAAGGCGAGAATGAAAAATGAATAGAAAACAACTCAATATAGTGAGACACTTATGTCAAGATCTACAAAAAATTCATTTTGTAAATCATTTACATTAGTGAATTTAATATGTAGATATTAATAGATGAAGAAATAAAATGAAAAAATCTTCTCTAATGGAGCCTTATTTATCAGATACTTTCGTTTTGAAGTGGATATTACAAATTTTATAATATACACATACGTATCATTGTGTATATTGTGTGTGTGCGTGTGTGATCCAGTGTGCGTGTATGTGTTTGTATATCTATCTATCTATCTATCAATAAACACATATACACACACACACATATATATATATGTGTGTGTGTGTGTGTATTCTGTACATCTTTGTCTTTGGGATTGTATATGTGCTCATGTGTACATATGTATATATATATATATATATATATATATATATATGTATATATATGTGTGTGTGTGTGGTGTGTGTGTGTGTGTATATGTATCAGAGAGAGTATGTGTATGCGTATATATATATATACACATATATATGCATACATATACTGACTCTCATACACACAAAAACAGACATAAAAATATTTAGCGTGTGTATATAAATATGCGCACAAGAAAATGTATTGGGTTAATTTTTATTTCGTATATTTGGGTCTATTGTTCCCTTTTCTTCGTTTCTTTTAGTCACATAGATATAAATCCTTAGCACTGAATGTTTCTGTGCCCTGTCATTAATAAAATATATCGCTTATCTGCAATGAAGTTGTTCTACCAAAACCCATGTGCTTCTCATTATCTACTATGTGCAATAATCTCTCGCCATATCGCGGTTTATTATTTAGGCGTACATCGATTCCTCTGTAGTGTTGTTTCGCACTTATAAAATAAATATAAACAAATTATAAAAATAAAAAAAATATACAGTACAATACCGTTTCTACTTCGCGAATTTTCACCAAATTATGGCGGCGAGCTGTCAGAAACGTTAGCACGCCGGGCGAAATGCGTAGCCATATGTCGTCTGCCGTTACGTTCTGAGTTCAAATTCCGCCGAGGTTGACTTTGCCTTTCATCCTTTCGAGGTCGATAAATTAAGTACTTGTTACGCGCTTGGGTCAATGTCATCGACTTAATCCATTTGTCTGTCTTTGTTTGTCCTCTCTGTGTTTAGCCCCTTGTGGGTAGTAAAGAAATAGGTATTTCGTCTGCCGTTACATTCTGAGTTCATATTCCGCCGAGGTCGACTTTGCCTTTCATCCTTTCGGATTTGATAAATTAAGTATGTCGGGCTTCTTTCAATTCCCGTCCACCACATCCACCTACAAGGCTTTGGTCGGCCCGAGGCTATAGACACGCAGCGGGACTGAACCCGCAGCCATGTGATTGGTAAGCAATTTACTTTATTTCTTTTAAATTTCCATACAGGCATTACATAGAGGAGGACACTACAACACATGTGGGGACATATAACAATTAAAATAAAATATGATGCTATGAATGACACATGAAAATGAACATGTATAACATTAAAAGCAAAATATTAAAATAATGATACATGAATGATAACTGAGAAATGAGAATATGAAAAGTGTGTTACTCACACCACTCGCCACCTCTGAGTCCTGAGTCCTCTTTAGTCTTTAATCTAGTCTTTCCATTACCGTTTTCCCATCGCTGAGTGACCACATTCTCTCCTCAATGTACACGTAACCTTTTTCACTGGGGGAGAGATCTTTTAAATTTTGTGGTGTCTTTTCTGTCTTCTTTTCTCCTGTGGGGAGCGGGGGTACGTGGGTTTTTGTCTGTATGCGTAGGGTACATCTGAGTGGTCTTGGGTGGGATGGAGTTGGTCTGGGGTCCCACATCACACTAACTATTCTTCCTCTTCTTTCTCTTTTTCCTTTTATTCTCTGTCACTGTCCATTCATCCTCCTTGTTCCTTCCATCTATCTGTACTTCATCCTTTTTCTCTTCCGTCTCCACCACCGCTTCTTCTGTCGTTTTCTTCTGTAGAGGGCAGTGCGCTCTAATGTGGCCCTTTTGGCCACATTTAAAGCAGCGTGGGATTCTTCCCTCGACCCACACACTTAGAACTATCTCGCCCAACGATACTGTCTCTGCCAAATTTTCCAATTGTGTTTCCTCGGTCTGAATGATAAGTTTAAACGACTTCCCTTTAAATATTCCTTCTTCCGCTTCCGTGGCCTGGAGGAGAGCCATTTCCTTCTCACTTTTAATGAGGACAGCTGTTGCAACCCAAGCTACATTTATATCAGGCGGGTTACCTTCTACCCTTATCTTGAAGTCCTTCTTCCAAGATATGTGGGTAGAAGAACCACTTCCTCCGTCTTTACTGTTTCACCCGCCAGATTCCTTGCATCTTCTTCTGTTCTAAACTGGAACATCATTGTCCCATATTGGCATCCTCTTGTCATGAATATTACTCTGTTGGATTCCTCCGTTACTGCCTTTTCTATTTTCTCTATTTCTATATGGCCAGCCATCTTACTCTTTATGGAGTAACTTTGTATATGACTGTTTCTCTTTTTATACCATCCATGATTCTTTGTGGGGGTGATAACGTCCCATTGCCGCCCACTTTCTGCACCATTTTCCCGTGCTCCTTAGTTCTTGACAGGTCTACTTCTCTTCTCTTCACCGCCGCTGCCTAGGCGAAACTCTTCATTTTCTCCAAACATTCATCCATGCCTTATACTGCTCTCACCAGCTCCTCCTCTGAAGAAAACAGCTCAGTTCCGCTACGGTCACATATCTACCCTCAAAGCAGCCAAAAAACAAAAAAAAATGACGTCCGATTCGCACACAAATGACAAACCAAATGCACTCTGGGTAACCGGAAGCCAGGTAAGCAAGCTACTTAACATACAACCACACGTGCACGTGATCTATTATTCTTCAATTCATATACACGTAAAATCATCTGTTCTTTTGTTGAGCTCATGTCTACTCACTGTTTTTAGATATTTGTTGCTTAACTAAATGGCACTCCGTCGGTTACGACGACGTGGGTTTTGAATACCTCTCATTTTTATCAAAGCGCTTTTTATAACGTTAAAAATTTGCTTAGCTAGGTCAGTCTTTATTTGCATTGCAAAAGGGAGTATATCTCCCGATTTATCAGTAGCCGCTTCATTGTTAGTGCGTTTATTATCTTTATTTATCCTTCGTCATTTACCTTCTTTCTCCTACCGGTTGTTCTACTGTTGTTTTTGTAGTTACACATATCGTTGCTAAATCCTATCCTATTAGTGAAATTAACTGTAGTTCCCTGTATTTTATTACATTGCTTAGGTGTATGGCCATGTGCTATAATGTTGTGGTTAATATATTTCTTGCTACATCTATTCATTTCATGCTCGTGTGGGATATATTTGATTCTACCTCTATAGCCCCTATCTATTAGTGCCTTATCTTTCATATCCTTATGACTATTAAATATGTCCTCGTTAGAGGAGCTGTAGGAAATCATTTTGCTAATGCCGCTTATTAAGCTCATTTTGCTGATTGTGGATAGTTACTGTGATAGTTTATATACTTTAAGTTAGAGTTAGGTTTCAAATAAGGTTGGTGTAAACCCGTATTTAAATTACAATTAGCGTCTAAGTAGTTATCATTTTCTATAGCAATAGTAATACTGACTCCGAAGTCCTAAGATGGAAGATTGGATGGTTTTGATATATTGGGATGCCAGACTTCTCCTCTAGGCCGTGTTTTTTTTTTCCTATTCCCTCTTCCTTTTGTTTATTTTGAACGCTTTTCTATTAACTCTGATGAAGCTTCGTGTTCTAGTTCTGATGTCCTAAGAAGATGAAGAATATAATTTTCGAAATTCTTTGTAGGTACTGAATTCGCATCGGAATCGGAAACGGCCGAAAGAATTAATATGTCACATAAACGTTATGTCATGTTTTGTATTTAATAACAAGCTTTAGATGTGGTTCAGTTCCTTTGTTTGTTGATCTGAGTTTTTCTCCATTTTCTGATTATATATATATATATATATATATATATATATATGTATGTATATATGCGTGTGTGTGTGTGTGTGTGTGTGTTTGTGTATAAACGTGATGGATAAGTCGATTGACACGAGTGAGCATAAATGAGAATGAATGCGCGTATATACATGTATATATTTAAAGAGGCGTAGGAGTGCATCGCTATATGTTGGTATACTGATACGTGTTATGGGGTTATTAAGAAGCGACCAAATCTGAAGTGGTGAACGACAACTCCAGCAAATTCATAACCAGGACGTCACGCTTGACAGACACAATCAACCATCAAAGACCTCCGTAAACTTTAGCGTAGATTTCGTTCCAAAGTCATTAAAACCTCCCTCTTTGTTCTTTGCAATCCCTTGTATTTTTTATCAACCACTTCCTGCTTGTCGAGCTCTGAATACACACCATACCGATTCTGCTCCATCACTGTATTTCTCCTAATGCAGATCCAACAACCAAACTCTATTTACCGCAGATGATAACTGGTAGCCGTAAGTGGTGAAAGTGCTCTACCGGCACATTACTCGGTCCGTACCCAAAATAAGGTTTGAATGCTAAATTTAAAATTTCATAACAAAACATTAATTTCAATTGTGTGTGTGTGGTTTTGTCTGTATATATAGATACATATATTTATGTGTGTATGTTTATAGAATTTTATATACATACATGTACATATATTCATGCATACATACTTACATATATATATATACATACTACATATATATATATACATACATACATATATATATACATACATACATACATATATACATACATACATATATATATATATACATACATATATATATACATACATATATATATATATACATACTTACATATATATATACATACGTACATATATATATACATACATACATACATACATACATACATACATACATACATACATATATATATACATATATATATATATATATAAGTGAGAGAGGGGAAAAAGAGAGAGAGAGATGGATGTGTATGTATATAGATGTACGAATTGAATATAACAGTAGAAAAGCTTCTGGTACAAGGTTTATAAATGTAGAATTTATTGTAAACAAATTATCCATCTACAAACACGTTATTTCAGCGATACAACTAGGTGGTTCCATCGAAATGATGCTTTGTGAAAGAATAATTTGTTTACACATTATTATGTATCTGAAAAATAATGCACCAGATGGCTTTCTACTATATAAATTCTTTTTGTTGCTGTTTCAAAATATCAATTACGTTGTGATTCAATGTGATACACTAAAATTGAAAATATATTCATATAGAGGGTTTTGTGCTAAAACAGAAATCGTGAGGCAGAAAAGTATTAAAATGAATTACAGCTACAATAAAATCAACAGTAGACAGATGAGATTCCAAAATTTTCTGTAGCCATAATGACACATGAAATAGTTGCCAAAGGGCTTCTGAGTTAAGTTTGGCCCTACGAGAGGGAGGACTCTTTTTGGTGAAGCTGTATTCAGATGGATTATCTGTTACCCGAAATTCGTGATGGAATTTCGTGGGTGTATCGGGTGTTTCTAAAAGTGCTATTTGATTCACAAGAATGTAGATAAAAACGTAGTCAAGGAAATATAAACTGGAGGACATATAATTTGTTTACAATAAATTCTCTGCTTGAAATATTTCAGGATAGGGGGTTCTTTCTAATTATTTTATTGAAAATTTCAATTATACGGTGCTTGAATATAACTCTCCAATGTAAGTATGTATGTGTGAGTGTGTATAACATGTATGCACGTACATTTGTATGTATATATATATATACATACACACACATATATGTATGTACATCTATATATACATATATATATATATACATATATACATGTGTGTGAGTGTGTGTATGTGTGTGTGTGTTTGTGTGTGTTATGAATGTATGTATATTGGCTAGGTGCTTGGAGGTACATGGTATAATTTAACGTTTCTGGAAGTGTGAAACTATATGTAGCTCCTTTGTAATTGAGTATATTAAATGACATTTATCACAGAATTGAGTATTTTTGTTGATTCTACCTATAATGGAACTGTAAACAATATGTATGTTTGTATATAAAATTATATATGTGTGTATGTATGTATATGAATTTATATGTGTATGTATATACATATATATATATATGTACATTTGTATATATATATCTATATAAAATATATGTATATATACATATGTATATATATGTACACATATATATATATATATATATATACATGTATATATGTATATATATTTACATACATCTATGTCTGTATATATAAATATATGTATGTATATATACACCTGTGTGTCTATGAATGTGTTTTTGTGCGCGTGTAGAAACCTACACATATGCAAAGACACACAGACACATATAGAGAGTGAAACAGATAGCAAGAGAGAGAGAGAATAAGAAGGGGGGGGAGACAGACAGATTGATTGAAAGACGAACCTATTGTCATTTGGTTTAATGACAAGACAGCGTACTGCTAATTAAACATTAATTATTTCCATTTCCTCTTTAGAATCAATTAATATAAAAAAGTCTTGTATTCTTTAAAATTGTGTACGTTTAAGCATAAATTTTTATTGGCATAATGCAGTAAATTCTTCACAAAATTAATGAAACCAAACAAAAAATTTATGAATGCTTCACGATAAGATGTTTTATATAATATACGTTATCTTATATTCTCCATATGAAAGACGAAATATTTATTAATAGCAATTTGTTTATAACACCTAAATATCTGATGCATTGGTCGAACGAAAATCGTTACAGTAAGGCATATATGATCAAGCGAAGTTGAATCTATAAGTTGAAACAGACTGAAAATAGAGTTGCATCTGAAGATCAGTATATGCTGAAATTTTCATTGAAACTTTTCTAACTCTCAATGATCCCCGGAGGTGTGAAAACTCTATTGAACTGATGGAACTGGTATATTTTTGATTAGCAATGAAGAATATTTCTATGTCCACCGTTGATATTTTGAATAATAATCGAGAAATACACGGCCTGTTGATTGGTGTCACTGCCAACAAAATTCTTCTGAACTAGTTTGGGCTCGTATGATATGCTAGCATCTGAAGCTAAATCATGTATCGAATAAGGGAGAAAAAAGGAAAAATAGGAATGTTTTTGACAATGCGAGAATCTTCACAAAACCTTTATATTTTAGACGCAAAGGCCCATCCGCAGAAGAAAAACAGTGTGGGAAACGTCTAGTTATACAGGTTCCGTTAACCAATTAAAATTAATCAGTGTTATGTTAGCAGTACAGTCAGTCTCTGTAATCATTTCCACAAG
>NC_043001.1:79447656-79465156 GCF_006345805.1 Octopus sinensis | reverse complement strand
GAGATGGAGGAAGAGAATTATGAGTAGGGAAAGAAGAAGAAAGAGAAAGAAAAGAAAAATACAAGAGTGGAATTTTCTTTAATGGTCAAAAGACCTACAAGTGACCTGTTGTGGTCGTAGCAGTAGTGGTTGAAATTGTTCTAAATTCTTGTAGTTTCATCTGTTGCGGAAGTATTCAAGAGAGGGTTATATTTTGCAATAAAATATACTACTTTGCTAATGCGCTGATTATAGGTTGCATTGTCCCTGAATTTATAGAGGGGAAAAATTATAAAGTTGTGTTGTTCGTTCGTGGCGCAAATATCGATGTGCTCGCTTAATCCTAACTTTCTAGAATGAATATCATTTTCAACCTGACAAAAAGGATATATATAATATTTATAATAATTAAGTTGGCTAGATGCAATTTCAAACAAAAACCAATGTAATTCACTGTCGCTAAAAATGACTGAGTGTGTCGGGAGCACCAGCATTGCTAGAAATAGAAGTCAAAGACTCTTTAGCCATAAACAAAGCACATATTCTATGCACTGGCAAAGGAGACAAAAACTCTCCACAGCAAGCAAGGGTATGAGATTAGCGCGTTAATTTCGCATGAAAATAATGCTCATCAAAGATATTATTCCATTGGTAGTGGTGAAATTAAGTTCCACTTGTCAGTATTTATAGATTTTACCATAGTAATCAATGGCTGATTCAGCAAAATGGTAATGTAAAAACTATAAAGTAACTGAAGTGGCTAGATGCAATTTCAAACCAAAAAGTAAAAAATAAAAGTCAGTTTTAGTGATTTATATATATATATATATATATATATACACACACACACACGACGGGAATCTTTAAGCTAGTGTCTACCAAATCCACTCAAGACATTTTGGTCGACCCGAGGCTCTTGTAGAAGACACTTGCCCTAGGTGCCATCCAGTGGGACTGAACCCGCAACCATGCGGTTGGGAAGCAAGATTCTCACCATACAGCCACGCCTGCATCGTGTGTCTATTTTTCTTTAAATATTTTGAAGTTGTGTTTAGGAAATAGATAGAGATGATTGGACGTAAACCTGTGCACAGTTTAGAGCCACAATATACATGTCACGCAAAATTTAAAAGCTATAAAATTGACTATTAATTCGAAAATAGAAAAGAGAAAACACAGAGATACCAAAATCAAAAGAAATTATCGTGTAACAAATACAAATAACGGAATTTTAAATTAACCTTAATAGTAAACGCAACAGCGTTGCTATCATCAATCGATATAGGACGTATCTAGGAAACAAGAGATCATGGAATAATTATAAAGGTATAATATATGGAATATGTTGAGGCGGTGAGCAGGCAAAATCGTTAAAACACTGAGGTCGACTTTGCCTTTTCTCCATTTCAGTTTCGATGAAATAACTACTAGTTGAACACGGGGGGCGATGTAATCGACTTACCTTCTACCACAAATGTGCTGGTTTTGTGCTAAAATTTGAAACCAATATATGGAATACGTCAAACGCGGGATAGTTATACTCTATCATAATTCAATTTTTGAAATGGTGGTGGTGTACACAGATAGAAATAGTTGTGAGAATCTCTGGTCAGTACATAACACGAAGGGTGTTTCAACATTTGTTTGGTGTAGCATAGAACTAGACGGCTGGTCTTTAATATTGAGATGAACGGGTGTTCCAGTATAAGAGAATACGAAGGACAAAGGTGACGACCAGCGACATCGGTAATGATGCTCAATCGTGGTTCAAAGTCACTTTACAGTTCAGTAATAATAGAGCTTAAGGACCGAGTTGACACAAAGCAACATGTAGTTCAACAGAATATGATTAGATATGCAAGTGTTGACCTGTTAATTCTAGAAAGCAATTCCAGAGTTACCCTCCAGTGTAAGGGCAAAATATAACCATCTAACTAGTGGAGCAGGCAAACGGCAAATACCATTTTGTTCTGCTTTACTACTATTTACCAAAGGCAGACATTCCCTCTAGAAGATTTCGAAAAGCAAAGGAGGAGGAAAGAGGACAAATAAGGGGGGGGGGGGAGAAATTCACACAGCTTCTGATGCAGGCCCTAGAAACTGGTGTTTGCAGACCACTGTCGATAACTGCTACATGGAGTGCATAAAATATGTTCTCACAACTAAGTCAAGAGCTTACGGCCAAGATACTGAAGACAAAGAGATAGTATCTGCACGTCTTTTAGATATCATCTGTCCAGAGGAAATTCACCGAAATTTAATTTTGAATAAAAATTGAGTTAAGCAGACGTGTGCATAGCCACTATATAGAGCTTTGTCAGCACTTAAAAATTTTTTAGTTTCACTTGGAATGCAGTTTATCATAATGCAATTAATATTGTTAATGTCATTACCAGTTAAACAAATAATGACACGACCGCGCTGCTAATCTATAGATTTTCAGTTACTGCTTAATACGTGCCTATTTTCTTTTCAATCTCAAGGTAAGGATGGGACTATCGAAATTCAGACGGACATGTGACTGTATGTTGTGAAAATCGGAATACCGTCTTCAAAGTCCTATCCAGTAGGTAATGCTGTTGAGGGTTGGATGAAGGAATCGTTGACTTGTCTTGATTTCCTTTTTCTGTAAAATTCTGTAAAATAAAAGAAAGGGGTTACTAAAGGCGAAGGTGAGTTGTAGGCCATCATGCATATATATAATTACACGTACTTATGTGAGCAGTTTTATTTTTTATCTTTTACTTGTTTCAGTGATTGGACTGCGGCCATCTTGACGCACCGGCTTGAAGTGTTCTAGTCCGTCAAAAACATTTTGTAATATTCATAAGTGTTTACATTTACCGAACTGCTATATGGCGGGGAACGTAAACAAATTAATACCGGTTGTCAGGCGCTAGGGTGGGGACAAACAGATACAAAGACACACACTCACGCAAATACCCACGCATACACAAATAAGCACACATTCACGCATACACACACACACACGCATATGTATATATATATATATATATATATATATATATATATATATATATATATATATATATATCACCGTGAACGACCAGACTTTAACATGTTGCTACACATTGCTGGTCACAATGCGCTTCGTATTGTTTTAGCCTTCAAATGACGCCAAGCCCGCTGGTTAAGCGATCAGGCCAACAAAAGAAAGAGTGAGAGAAAGTTGTGGCGAAAGAGTACAGCAGGGATCCCCCCCCCCCGCTGGAGCCTCGTGGAGCTTTAGGTGTTTTCGCTCAATAAACACTCACAACACTTAGTCTGGGATTCGAAACCGCGATCCTACGATCGAGAGTTAGGTGCCTTAACCACTGGGCCAATGCGTCTCCACTACATATATACGACAGATTTTAGTTTGTGTCTGCCATATTGACTCGAGAGGCAACAGTCTACCCGGGGTTACATTAGAAGACATTTGCACAAGGTGCCACGCAAATGAGATTCAACGCGAAATGATGACGTTCGAAAGCGAAGTTTATAACCGCATAGCCATGCCTGCACCTATATGTGTAATGTATGCTATACTTGTATGTATATCTAAGCAGTTAAGTATCAATCTATTAATGTAAGTTTATATACGTGTTTATCTAAGTTTGTATGTCTGTATGCAAAAGTACAGGTGTTTACATAAGTAGATCTGTTGGTTAAAATTATGTATTAATGATATTGCAATACTACCGCAAGCTATTTCTTTGATGAAGATGTCTGGTTTTGACTGTTGCCTAGGTGCTAATTATTCTAATGATGTTGCTCGCTGCTCCACTCAACGTCGTGGTCGTTGTTGATATTTCTGATTTTATTGATGATGTTCAAATTGATTGAGTTTTTGAAAGTTTCGAGACTACTAAAACACTTTTAGATTGATCGCCATTGTGTCTCTATATTAACCAATATTAAAACTTTCTCAGAATCGAAAAACGTTGTTTTCCTTGCTTCTGGCATGACTGGGGAAAGAAATGCTTATTTAGTCGTATTAGGAAATAACTTATTATTATTATATCTATTATTATTATTATTATTATTATTATTATATTATTATTATTATTATTATTATTATTACTATTATTATTATTATTGTCATTATTATTATTAATTATTAATATTGTTGTTATTATTTTTAGTAGTAGTAGTACAAGTAGTATCTTCATGGTCGTCCCCATTGTTATTCACCGTTTCATGCGAATTTCTATAGCTCAACCAGGTGCACTTCATTCTTCCTCAGGTATTGCCTCAAAGTAATTTATAGTTTATCAATTACTTTTTTCAATTATTAGACTACTACCATTCTGGACACTGCAAAAATAAGAAGGAGGGATTTTTGAATTACAATCAGAAGCAAGGTAGCTGAAGCTTAGCTTCACGTCTTTCTATCTCAATTTTTCAAAATTAGAGAAATTAATGAAACCGGTTAAGCCTTTAAAAATTTTGAAAATAAAAGGCTCTTAACGAATCTTAATGCATTTTCAAATTCCTTTGTGTGTGTTTACATATATATATATATATACAGTTGCGGCCAAAAAGTTCAGAACGGCATTGTTTTCGCCAGAAAAGTAGGTATAAGTTTTTATCAAAGTTGTTTTATATTCTATAATTTTCACAGACAATAAATACAATATTAATAGTTATTGTCTGAGATTTTGGTGTAATTTGAGAGGATAATACAAAAGTTATGGATGATTTAGTGATTAACTGCAAAACCCATGGCGGCCAAAATAATCAGAACGGTTGCTTTTACTCCATATTGTAGTATATTTAACCGGTGAACTCTAATGTTTTGAATTTGTTTACGTGATGGTTCGTTTACTAAACATTAGTAAGAATATCTGCAGTGTACTTTGTTAATATAATGCCACTTACTCCGTTACCAATTCGTTAGCAGACTATTAAGCTTCGAAAGAAGGATAATTTAAGTATTGGGTCTATTGCAAAGATTGTTAACAAGTCAAAAAGTGTTGTTCATGGTATTCTTAAGGTCTTCGATGATTGTGGTTCATGTGAAGCAAGAACGTCTACAGGTAGGCCAAAAAAAAACGACCAAGAGAGAAGATCGTGCTATGATAAAGTTGGTTAAAAAGAACAGATTTAAAACTGCTGCTGCTGTTATTCGGGAAATGAGCATTGTACTGAAGAAAACATTATCTCGAAAAACTGTGTCTCTTCGTTTAGTTGAGCATAGCCTACAAGCAAGATCACCTGCAGTGAAGCCACTGATCAGCTCCAAAAATAAAAAGTGTCGTCTTACCTTTGCAACCAAACATGTGTTGTGGTCTCAAGAAAAATGGCAAACGGTGCATTTCAGTGATGAATCTAAGTTTATGTTATTTGGCTCAGATGGGAAAAGGTACGTTCGTTGAAAAGTAGGTGAAAAATTGTCGCCTAAATGCCTTAAGCCTAGTGTTAAATTCGGTGGAGGAAGTGTCATGGTTTGGGGGATGATATCTGGAGATGGTGTGGGCTCTTTGGTGCGATTACACGGAAAGGTAAATGCAGGAGTTTATAAACAACTTGTAAAAGATCATGTCTTGCCCGTGCTGAGAAATTCAACTAAGTGATCACCCATATTCATGCAGGACAATGCCCCATGTCACAAGGCTAAGGTGGTCATGAACTTCCTCAAGGCTAAAAAGGTTATTATTATGGATTGGCCTGCTCAAACCCAATATCTCAATCCTATTGAAAATGTGTGGAATATTCTAGAAGAACGTTCGAAAGCCAGAAATCCTAAAACAACCGAGCAATTATGGAATGCCCTTCAGGAAGAATGGAATAAGATCACCTAGCATGAAATTGAAAATTTAATTTCCTCATGCAGTCGAAGATATCAAAGTGTGATTGAAGCTAAAGGGCTTCACATTAAATATTAAATAATTCCAGTATTCTCTGTCATTTTTGATTATTTTATTTTTTCAACCGCCATTTTGGCCGCCATGGGTTTTGCAGTAAATCACTAAATCATCCATAACTTTTGTATTATCCTCTCAAATTACACCAAAATCTCAGACAATAACAATTGATATTGTGAAACTTTTAGAACATAAAACAACTTTGATAAAAACTTATATCTACTTTTGTGGCGAAAACCATGCCATTCTGAACATTTTGGCCGCAACTGTATATATATATATACATAGTAAAAAGGGTAATAGAATAAATTATTATTACCGGTGATCTAGCGCAAAAGACAAATTAGCCATTAGGCTATATGTTATTCATATATAAGTACATTGAAAGGCCTCTAAAAGAAGAAGCAAGTACTAGATACACAAAAATTTATCGAGTAATATACATATTACTCGATAAATTTGATCGTAGACCTTATACCAGAATCCTCTCTGTTCGCCGGGTATGTTTTGCGTCTGCGCAATGGTCTGAAAAGTTAGAGAATGCAAGTCGGTAGAACCGCACATGCTTCTACCGATATGTACTTCTAGGATAACAAAGGCTGCTTACTGAACAGTCTAGCCTTGGCAGATAAATTATATTTTTCTGCTAAAAAAGACGAAACTGCAGAATAAGATGAGCCGAGTTTGTAAACGTTTTTGATTTTCATTTCATTGAATTTATCCCCTTTTTGTGTATCTAGTACTTGCTTCTTCTTTTAGAGGCCTTTTAATGTACTTATATATGAATAACATATAGCCTAATGTCTAATTTATCTTTTGTGCTAGATCACCGGTAGTAATAATTTATTTTATTACCCTTTTTACTATGTTTACATATTACTCGATAAATTTGATCGTAGACCTTATACCGGAATCCTCTCTGTTCGCCGGGTATGTTTTGCGTCTGCGCAATGGTCTGAAAAGTTAGAGAATGCAAGTCGGTAGAACCGCACATGCTTCTAACGATATGTACTTCTAGGATAACAAAGGCTGCTTACTGAAGAGTCTAGCCTTGGCAGACTGTAGAAACTATGCCAGATCAGATTGGAGCCTGGTACAGTCATCTGGTTCGCAGGTCAAATCGTCCAACCTATACTTGCATGGAAAGCGACGTTAAACAATGATGACATATATATATATATATATATATATATATATATATATATATATATATATATATACACACAAATCATATATATATATATATGTATATATACACACACACATATACATATATATATATATGTGTGTGTGTTTATATATATATATATATACACACACACACACATATACATATATATATATATATGTGTGATGCCTTTACATTTATTTATATTTCTTTATATTTCTTTATATTCTTTATACCCCCTTTACATCTCCTTATATCTCTTTATATCTTTATGCTCTACATTTTTATATTTTTCTATACTTACACTTTTTATACATTTTTTATCCCTCGTCCTGAATTCTCGCCCTCCATCTTCACGTCTATATATGTATTTATTTATTACATTACTTCACATCCAATTTTCCTCATTCTACATTGAGAGAAGAAAGAGATGGACGCTTCAATTCTATGCTGCTGCCGCATTATGTCGTACGCGAATGAGAGGATTTGCATCCCCAACCAAGAATTTTTATGTAACACATGTCCTTGTGGAAGCTGTTGTGCGCGGCTGAAGAAGGCCACAGACATACATTATGCATTGTTATAAATCTGTCTAATAAAGGCCCGAAACATATGTACCGCTGAGTCCTTCGCATCATGTTTTTATTTTATTTTGATCAATTTACTCCACCACCTACACCACCAAACGGTATACACAGGTGCTTATAATTATCAAGTACTCACCCCGAATATATATATATATATATATATATATATATATATACACATATATATATGCATATATATGTATACATACGCATATACGTATATGTGTATACATATATATGAAGATATTCTTTTCAGTTTTCGTTTTTCAAATCAGCCCTCAAGTCTTTGTTCGGCACGCGTCTATAGTAGAAGACAGTTGCCCAAGGTACCTCGCAGTGGGACTGTAATTAGAACCATGTGGCTGTAAAACTAACTTCTTACCACACATACCGCCTATTTACCGTTTTGTTTATACGCTACATCTATTTTGTTCTGCAGGACAGCATGTTCTGTTGTTTATTGTATTATTGATATGTCTCGTCCATTTTTATTCTGTAGAATATTTCGGCACAGGTGTTTTGGCACAACTACTTCAGCCCTGCCGATATGACATTGCTGATTCGACGCGGATTTATTTGATGTTTCAATAGTTCTCTGGTTCTCTCCCTCCTCTCTAATCCACCTTATCTCGCTCTGTTTCTCTCTCTGTTTGTGTGAGTATAATTTGATTGAGTATTTATATCAATCGCGTTCAATTGATAAATTATAATCTCTCTCTCTCTATATATATATCTTTCTCTCTCTCACTCGTTCTGTATGCATGCGTATATACCTGCGCGTGAGCTACTACGCACGTTGGTATGCTTTTGCATGCGTGTGTGTATGCTTTGCGTGTTTATGTGTGTGCGCGTCTGTGATTTTTTCCAGCCTCAGAGAATACTGTTGCCAAAACAATCTGAATGTCCAACCAGATGTTCCAAATCGTCAGCATCATTCCGGTTTGATGTGGTCTGTCTTGAATCCCGACATTCAAGTCGAAATATCCCTTGTTGAACGTTTTTACTCTTATCTTCTTAAATTCGCCATTGATGTGGTAAAGTACATCTAGCAGATGACCTCAGATACTGAAAACATCTCTAATAACTACATATACGTCTAAGTGTTTAGGTAACTGAAATTAAACCAAACTAATGATTCTGAAATTAAACAAAATTAATGTCCCTGTATTTGAAGTAGATGTTATATCATTTGAAAATTCTAATGAAACTCAAAAAAACAAACCGAATTGTCTATGAATAGTTCAGTATAACATTCCTTTGGAATATTCTGGAAATGTTAAATAATGAAATAATCTTAGTTTTGACATAAAAATAAAATTTATAGAAGTTAATTACAATTTCTTGCAGATTCTAGGCATCAGAAATACGAAAATAACACTTACTTACAACCCAGGAATAAATAGGTTGAGTTTTTACAACATCGTTTACTTCCTGACGGATTTTTCTTTGTCTCTATATACATAGGTGCAGGAGTGGCTGTGTAGTAAGTAGCTTGCTTACCAACCACATGGTTCCGGGTTCAGTCCCACTGCGTGGAAACTTGGGCAAGTGTCTTCCACTATAGCCTCGGGCCCACCAAAGTCTTGTGAGTGAATTTGGTAAGCGGAAACTGATAGAAGCCCGTCGTATATATATGTATATATATATATATTTATGTATGCGTATATATGTTTGTGTGTCTGTGTTTTTCCCCCCAACATCGCTTCACAACCGATGGTGGTGTGTTTACGCCCCCGTAACTTAGCGCTTCGTCAAAGAGACGATAGAATATGTATTAGGCTTCCTAAAAATAAGTCCTAGGGTCGATTTGCTCGACTAAAGGCGGTACTCCAGCATGGCCGCAATCAAATGACCGAAACAAGTAAAAGAAAAATAATATATGTATACATACACACACATATATACACATGTAGATGTATACATACATATATGTATGTTATATTGTGTGTATGTGTGGATGCATATATACATATATATATACATATACATATATATATATAATATATATATATATATATTATATATATATATATATATATATATATGAATGTTAAATATATACGTGTGTGTGTGTGTGTGTGTGCATATTCGTATATTCATACACAGCATGCCTATATGATACTTCAGAAGAGTCTGAAGCTGAAACTCGTTGACCCAGGATGAACCCACTACTCACTGAGAGGTATTGAACTTCCCAATATCCATGATATATGTGTGCGCGCGCGCATGCCAAAGTGTTGTGTGTGTGTGTGAGTGTTTTGTATATATAAATGCAGATAATGCACAGTGCTGTTTGTAGGTGTATATAGCTCTCCGTTTACATTTGCAGCGTATACAGCTCCAGAAACTATCATTTTTATGACATAAGGAAAAAGCTTTTCTCTAACACAAAGAGATATTTTTCGACAGACACAATCAACATAGATACAAACCTATAAAGTGTCACAACTTGTGACACGCTAGATAACCTTAAACAAAACATTTGTAGCTTTATAACGCCTAAGTATGTAATACGACATAATACTCTGCTTCAAAGAAGCAGAAATATGGTAAAAATATGGTAGAATACAAGAGAATAGATACTGAAAGCTGGAACTTATATATTTTATTGTAACTTACATAATATTCTGTGTTTTCTATATTTTATTCCATATTTTATTGTAACATGTACAATATATCGACAGATCATTATAAAAAAAGAAAGTGACGCGCACGATGGGATAGAATTAATGGATTGTTCCTTCTTTTTTCTCTTAGAAGCCGTTTCCATGATATAAGCTTTAAAATATTTTGATTAAGAACACGAGATGAGAAATAGGTATCATCTGACTGATAGGGGTATTGGCTATTAGAAATATTTTCCATTCTTTCATCTTACATGGTTTCTAAAAGAAGCACATGTACGTTAAAAGCACGTAGACATACATGTGGAATCATACAAGCACATACACATACGCATACATATACAAAAGTAAAATAGCTGGCACATATACTTACGTAACGATAATGGCTTATCAATTACATCACATATTTAGAAGTATATGCAGACATACGTACATAAAAGCCAGCATGTAAATATACACCTACATGTGCGTGTGTGTGTGTGTGTGTGTGAGAGAGAGAGAGAGAGAGAGCTCAGGCGTGTGTTTGAGTGCGAGTGCGTGCGTATGTATATGTATATCTACACATATACATGCATACATTTATGCATACACACACACACATACACAGATATGTATGTATATATAACAATGTATATGAGTTTGTGTGCAAGTAAATTTGCATTTAAAAGCACGAATAGGAGTACACATTAATATAACAGAATGTAAAAAATATTGTTGTTATATAACGGTAATATTTACACCCTGTTACCACTCCGAGTAACTTAATGGAGCCAAGGAGTATGAAGACATATCTCAATATATAGTATGAATTTATATAAGTATTTATGTATGCATGTATGTATATATATATATACATATATACATATGTATATATATACATATGTATATATAAAAATATATACATTATCAATATACATATATATATATATTATACATATATATGTACATATATATACACATATATATACATATATATATACACACATATATATATATATTTACATGTATATATGCATATATATATTTATTATATATATATATTACATGTATATATGCATATTTTATTTATATATATATATATATATGCATATATTCAAACTTATATATTATATATATATACATACTTACAAATAATACTTATATATACATACATATTATACATATATTTAATATATAACATGTATATATATATATATATATAGATATATATCATATATATATACACAATATATTATATACCATAATATATATTATATATATATATATATATATATATACTAATATATTATATATATGTAACATATATGTATAAAATTAAAATGAGGGTGAGAAATTTGATATTAATTAATTAATATCATTTCACACTAGTGGTCTAGCATATAAAAAAAACTGAAGGTTCAGTAAAATTGCATTGTATGCATATGAGAGGGAAACCATTATGAGGATGTCCTTATGCTAGAAGTAGATCCGCTATTGTCCTACAAAATAAGAAATGTTCTCAAGAAATAAATTCAGCAAATAACCAAAACGTAATCGAGCGAGACAAAAGAAAAGCAATAAGAATATGGATTATTCACATACATGAATCTGAATTTATTTCTTGAGAACATTTCTTAGTGGTAAGATCATAGTGGATCTACGTCTAGCATAAGGGCATCCACATAGTGGTTTCCCTCTCATATGTATATGTACACACATATATATATATATATATATACATATACATATGTGTGTGTGTGCTTGCTTGTGTGCATGTTTCTGCGTGTTTGTGTCCGTCTTCCGCCGCTAGGCAAGCGGTGTTAGTCTAGTTACAGACCCTTGACTAAGCGGTTCGGCAAAATGGTCCGACTGAAGAAGTACCAGGCTTAAAATGAAACGTAAAGGAACCAATCCATTTCGACTGAAAATTGGAAGCGCAGCCGTGGCTTTGTGCTAAGAAGCTTGCTACCCAATCAGATAGTTCCGGGTTCAGTCCCAATGTGTGGAATCTTTGTCGACTGTCTTTTGCTATAGCCTTGGGCCGACCAAAGCTTTGTGAGTGGATTTGTTAGACGGAAGCTGAAAGAAGACCGTCGTATATATATGAATATGTATCTACGTGTGTGTTTTTCTCTGCGTTTCTTCCCCCACCATCGCTTGACAATCGATGTTGGTGTATTTACGTCCCCGTAAGTCTGCAAATCGGGAAAAGAGACCGATAGAATGATTACTAGGCTTACAAAGAATAAGTTTTGTTGTCGATTTCTTCGAGTAAAATCCTTTCTGGCGGTGCTCCAGTATTGTCGTAGTCTAATGACAGAACTGAAACAAGTAACAGAGAATAAATACATACATACATACAAAGATATATATATATATATATATATATATATATATGGAGAGAGAGAGAGAGAAAGAGAGAGAGAGGCGCAATGGCCCAGTGGTTAGGGCAGCGGACTCGTGGTCGGAGGATCGCGGTTTCGATCACCAGACCAGGCGTTGTGAGTGTTTATTGAGCGAAAACACCTAAAGTTCCACGAGGCTCCGGCAGGGGATGGTGGCGAACTCTTTCGCCACAACTTTCTCTCACTCTTTCTTCTCTTGACCTGCTCGCTTAGCCAGCGGGGTGGCGTCATTTGAAGGCTAAAACAATGCGAAGCGCATTGTGACCAGCGATGTGTAACAACATCTGATAGCCCGGTCGGTCACGGTGATCACGATGATATATATATATATATATAACTCTCCCTATATATATATATATATACGTGTGTGCGTGTGTATGTATGTGTGTGTGTATGCATAAAGAATGTACATTTATACATATATAGTTATATGTGCAATATTATCATAAAATGATACAAACATTCAACGCTGGATCACTCACTACTATATATATATATATATATATATATATATATATACATATAAAAATCCATTTACTTATAGAAAATTAATGGTTATCTATAACATCTTTCCATAGGCACCAATAACGATTCTCTCAAATATCTGCTTATAGAAACACATGCAGTCGAATGATGTCACACTGAACGCCATTAATAGGAAATACAAATCCTTGCTTTGATAGAATATCAATTAGCAAGGAGTATCACACAACCGCATGCATATATGTGCACATATCCAATAACATCCTTATATGTATATATATGCATATATATATGTGTGTGTATGTGATCAAAATTAGCCATACGTATACCTAGGTGTACACTTGTTAAACACACTTTCAAATACACACTCATGTATTTTACAAGCGTCCGAATCTTGTATTAGCATAAATTTATGTAATTCACATCATTGACTACATATTCAGTGGTGTAAGTGTTTCGTCATAAATTTTATAATGCATTAGAAACAAAATTTATGTGTACATATATATTTGAGTTTGCGCTCGCATATCTGCGCGGGTTTATTTGCGTTTAATTAGAAGAAATTTGTATTTATATATATGTATTTCAATATATTTTGTGAACGGATAACGCTTATAAGACACGAAGAAGGTGACATGAGAATATTTAAGCTAATAAATAACTTGATAAAATTTATACCACTCATTTTCCATGTTAATAATTAGCAATGGACTCAAGTTATGTTCATGTTTAATTCGTATCTTTTGGATATGAATCTAAGCAAGCTTGGATATACATACATACGGACATACTCATACATATCTATCTATCTATCTATCTATCTATCTATCTATCTATCTATCTATCTATCTATCTACCTATCTATCTATCTATCTATTTATTTGTCTATCTATCTATCTAACTATCTAGCGCTCTATTTGTTTATCTATATATATCTATCGATCGATCGATCCATCTATTTTTCTATCTATCTATTTGTTTGTCTATATATTTTTCTGTCTGTCTATCTATCTATCTATCTACCCATCTATTTGTATGTGTATCTATTTGTCTGTCTACCTATCTATCGATCTATCTTTATCTATGTTTATCCGTCTACTTGTCTGCCTGTCTACCTATGTTTCTCTTTCTCTCTCTCTCTCTCTATCTATCTATCTATGTACCTGTCTCAGTCACACAGACATATATATATATATATATGTATGTATGTATGTATGTATGTATGTATGTATGTATGTATGTATGTATGTATGTATGTATACAAAGACGTTACATGTCATTCGGCGGAGAATTTAGGAAGTATACTGTTCCATCCTAGGTAATTTGATAAAAGTTTCAATTATAATTATTGCATGGGTACCCTCTTTCTTGATATCCTCCATAATGGAAGATGTGTATTAATATTACGGTAGCCACTTCAATGTTGTAATCCCTGGGAACTGTTTGCCATAAATTGTTAACTTTGCAAATACCCAAGCGATTAATGCAGAGAAGAAAAGAAGACAAACAGCTTACTAGAAATGCATCTAAGATCAATGAAAGATATTTATTGCTATAAATATTGTATACTGGAGAACCTTTTTCAGTTTCAGCTAACTAGTCTGTTATTTCCTCCCCTCCGCATTACATTCCCCTTCTTTCTCTTTCCTTCCTCAACTCCCTCCTTAACCTCCTTCTCCTCTTTTTCTTCCTTCCCCTACCCGACACCCATCTCCTCACTCCCCTCTTGCTCTTCCTCCTTCCCGTCCTCCCTCCCATCTGTCTACGACGTTCAATGCAGTTATCACGTTTACAAATGTGGTTTCAATCCTACGGGCAGCCTTCGACATCTTCCTATAAAAAGTGTTTTTAACCCAGTTTATACATGCTGCTACTTATAGCTCTATGTGCTTCCAGTTTCATATTCTGAATGAGAAAATGAAATAACTAATTATTTCACGTTCTTTCAGATTTTATACATTTTTATCACATCAACAACAACAAACACACATATATGTGTGTGTATATACATATATAGTAGTCCAACAAACACACCCTGGCAGCAAAAAAAAACATGAATCTACCAACTGCTACAAAATTCAAACCCTGACGGACGGTTGGGTTGTCGTTGAGTTTGATGATTTTAAACTATCGGAGACAACCTTTGAATATTATCTGTGCAAACAAACAGTTGCATAATCAAATACCTGTATTTTTGGAGAACAACGTTAGCAGAAAACAACTCTAGTGACTAAAAAATAGCTGTCGAACAGTACACCTTTTAGTTCAATCCAATTTCTTCAATCATATATATATATATATATATATATAAAAGACAAGGTAGAAAATGCTAAAATAAATTTATCATGAAGAACACTTTAGTTGCGGTTTCAGTCATTGCGACTTTTTAAACTTACAGTAAAGAATGAAGTACAATTAAATTGTGGAAAAATTAAATGAGATATTTAAAAAAAATATATTTCCATAGTTTTTGAAATGCAAAAAGACATCGCGGAATTCTGTAGAAAATTACGACAAATACAACAAGAACGATTCGTTAGTCCGAAACAGAACTACACCCCTTCAAAAGGTAAGAATAAAGCTCTTGATCATTTCTGTGAATGCATCTCGAATTACCCATATCAACATATACACAAACAAAAACACAAGCCAAACTTCAGCAAAAAAGAATGGGCCGAGCTGAACAAATTTGAAGATGATAAAACAATAACAATCAAAGAGTCTCATAAAGGTAGTGCAGTCGTCTTAATGAATACGGTATGCTATATAACTCTAGTAATATCCATATTAAAAGACACAACAAATTATGAAAAGATCCAACACTACAGTCTGCAGAAAATAATGAGAAACCAAAAGTCCATGCTAAACCTATACAGAGAAGGGCTCATCGACAAGGAATACGACAATATGAACAATTTCAAAAGTGAATCCAGTCAATTCTACGGTATTCCTAAGATACGCAAGAGTGAGAAAATAAGTAACGCATGCAGGGAAGCCACAGGCATAATAATCAAAATCCCTACTCCTAATGACCTCAAGCTAAGGACTATAATAGCAGGTCCCGCATGCGAACCCCCACCACGTCAGTAACTTTTAGGTACTCTCTGAAACCCATTCCTCAAGCATATCAAAATATACTTAAGGAACGACCTGGATATGCTCAATCACCTCCCTGAGACAATGAACAAAACACTCTACTAGTATCCTTCTATGTAGTCATCTTCTATTCTCATACGCCGCTCAATGAAAAGTCTCCTAACACAAGCCCGAATACGCTCAACAAAAACACTGAACCCGTCAGTAAAAATATGCGGAAGGCCCACCTGTGGTATATGCGTCAATCTAATTGAGGGATCAGAGTTCTTTTTGAAACAGGGACAAGGTTTCACAGGAAAAAGCAACTTCACAGTGCTTCGGAGAACCTGATATGCATATTAACCTGCTCTGGGTTTTGAGCGCAATACATAGGCCAAACAAAAATCAATCTACGTCAAAAGACGGCTCTGCACAGATCCCAGATCAAAATTCTGAAAAACAGAAAAGTAGCATTCAGCGAACACCTCTACATTTACGCCAATGACAAAAGAAACTGGTTTCAGAATTTCCCCCTCTATCAATTCAGGGAAGATACAACCGGTAGTCAACGCATAAGGAAAGACTCATTCTTTATCACAAAATACAAACCCCTTTTGAATGCATCCACAACAAATGATATATTCACCTGGGCCTTAGAATAACACCCACGCAAATATAAAAACCATACATTCAAAATAATCACGTCAATAATTTATTCAGAACAATTCCAATCACTGCTATTAAAACCACAACGGGTCACTTTTATGTCATTTGACCATTCAACATCCGGCTATTGTCATACCACTACCGCATTATTTTATTATTCTTTCATCATCATCATCATCATCACCACCATCTTCTTCTTCTTCTTCTTCTTCTTCTTCTTCTTCTTCTTCTTCTTCTTCTTCTCTGTGCGACATCCTTTCTCTACAACTAATGTTACCTAAACAATCATAGACGAGGATTCATATTAAACTAGGTGTTAACTACTTAAAACCCATAAGAGCAAGAAAGAGTGATAGAGACAGGCAGGAAAAAAGGAAAATTCCCTTGCATTTGAAAATGTATAGATATAATTTTTTTAAAAAAACATTTCTTTTAATTTCTGTAATTTGAAAATGTCGCAACGATTGAAACCGGTTCTAAAATGTTTTTCATGCTAAAATTATTTTAGCCTTTTATTCCTTGACTTATTTTCCTTATACGTATCAACTCGTGTGTTCCTTTTCAACCTTCAACATATATATGCATATATATATATATATATATATATATATATATATATATATATATATCTATATATATATATATATATGCATATATATATATATAT
>NC_043001.1:79437656-79440156 GCF_006345805.1 Octopus sinensis | reverse complement strand
CATACATATATACCTTCATACATACATACATACATACATACATACATACATACATACATACATACATACATACATACGTGTATACATACGTATATACATACGTATATACATACGTACATACATGTACAAGCACATACACTCACGCATACACTTGCGCGCGCGCATATATATATATATGTATACATATATATATAAATACATAAATGCATATATATACGCATACATATTTAAAACTATATATATACATATATACACATACAGATATAAACTATGTATATACATGTATGCTCATACATATATAAAACTATGTATATACATGTATGCTCATACATATATAAAACTATGTATATACATATATATGTGTGTGTTGTGTGTGTGTGTCTATGCATATATGATGTGTGTATGTGCGTATACTTGCTCATACACATACCAATGTTTATATTTACGCAGATCCTAACATGATCATACGCGCGCTATGTATGTGTGTTCATATTTTCTCAAACCTATTATCTTAATCATCTTAAATATCACCACCGCAGGCCTCAACACGGCTCTCTGTCTTCTCTTTCACGGCCGCATCATCTCCTTCATTATAATCGTTATTTTCATCTCATCATCATCACGATCCTGCAACCGTTTCCTCATCACTCTTTTTCTCGTTTGTTGCTATCATCATTAAAGTTAAAACCATGAAAGGATCTATTTGCTATAGAAGGACAGCTGCAATAACAGACATGGTTCAGGTGTAGGAGTCGACGGGGAACGGTAAGTGTCGATCTTTGCGCGAGAGGTGTTTAGGCATGGGGAGATGCTGTTAGCTGATATTTCAACTGCAACACCCCTCTGCATTTTTCTACTCCGCTTCCATGACATTCTTCGTCCTGATAGTTTTATCATGAAAGCTGCTGATCTTCAAACCGACACAACCTCTTACATGTCAACAAATATCTGTATATTTAGTCATGTCATGAGAAAATTATCTCCAACGTGTCTCTATGAATAGCTATTTAAACGGTAAATGTGTTGCACGCATGCGCGGGGGTAATGCTGTGTGCAGTGCCTGCTTTTGTGAATGTGTCTGTTGTTTCGGTGCTACTATATGTGTTGTGTGTGTGTGTGTATGTGTTTGTGTGTGCGTGTGTGTGTGGAGCGTGTGTTATCATAATCTACTTGCTTTGAACATCATCAATGTGTCATTTCCACTAATCTCTGCCTATATTCGGGCTTCTATTATACGTGTATATATATATATATATATTATATATATATAATATATATATATATATATATATACATATATCTAGATGTAGGTATACATTCATGTATAGGTACACCTTCATATATATTATACACAAGTATATACACTTATACGCATATACATTCATGTATATTTATGCAGAAAGAAAGAAAGAAGAAAGAAAGAAAGAAAGCGAGAAAGAGAGAGACAGAAACTTACTTCTGTATTTCATGTATTTACGTCGTTGAAAGAGGTTTAATTCAAGTGGATTATTTTCATACGTAGCACTCAATACAAAATAACGTACAGTTTAGCGTTTTCTTATTTGAATCTTTTCAAATTATTGTTTCCATCATTCTGTACATAAATAGAGACACACACATTATAGATGTATGTGTGTGTGTATCTATCTATCTATCTATCTATCTATCTATCTATTCATATATAATATATATATACCTACATGTATATATATATGTATATATATGTGTGTGTGTATGTATGCATATATACATATATATATTGTATAGATAAAATTCATACATGAAGATATATATATATATATATAATATATATATATATATATATATATATATATATAATATATATATATATATATATAGATATATATATATATATAGCTACATGTACTCACATAAATACATATATAACACGTTTCCGTGTGGTCTGCATGTGTGCTATGAACGTCACACATGCAGTTAAAAGGAAAACTTAATCGATTTTTAAAAATATTTTTCGGTATGAAGTATATCAAAGAGAAAATTTTGGGAATTGAAACAAAAGTAGTAGTAGTAGTAGTAGTAGTAGTAGTAGTAGTAGTAGTAGTAGTAGTAGTAGTAGTAGTAGTAGTAGTAGTAGATTGTTAAAAAGGCTATTATCGCCACTACTAGTACTACTACCACTGCAACTACTATTACCACTACCAACACTAAAACCACTTCTAGTTTGTCCATCACCACCTCCACCATTATTATTACTACTAAAGCAATCGCTACCAGCACCAATACCACTTTTACAAGCACCACTACCACAAGTAATATTACTACTAATAATGAACTTATTACATTAATAATTAATCTATTAAGAATAATACTTTGTACTATTGACACAAGAGCTGAAATTTAGGGGAGGAGGATAGTCGATAACATCGACCCCAGTGCTCCACTGGTACTTTATCGACCCCAACAGGATGAAAGGCAAAGTCGACGTCGGTGGAATTTGAGCTCAGAACGAAGAGACGAG
>NC_043001.1:79430156-79432656 GCF_006345805.1 Octopus sinensis | reverse complement strand
CATCGATTAGGTGACTCCTTGAGCAAGTACATTCTACTATAGCCCAAAGTGCGTGAGTAGATTTGGCTGATGGAAACTGTAAGAAGCCTGTCATAATAACCACAACAAACACATGCATAATATACATATACACATATGCATATAAGTACATACTTACATCTCTATGCATGTATATATATATATATATATAAATATGCATGTACATAAATATATATATACATGTGTGTGTATATATTTAGAGAGATTTATACATACGCACATGCACGATGCGTACATACTCGCAGGCACACACGCACATACTCACATGCGCGCACGCACGCACATGGGTAAAGGAATAGATTTACAAAAGGATGCAGATGACAACAGTGCCTCAAATAAGATTTTTCTAACATGGCTGTGCGAAGGAGCTAAAGGCTCAGACCGAGACTTCCTCTCTCTCTTTATTGAATCTCCACTGTCAGTTGTCTCTAATTAGAAACTTTTTCCTCTTTG
Organism: Octopus sinensis; assembly: GCF_006345805.1. Taxonomy (NCBI): domain Eukaryota; kingdom Metazoa; phylum Mollusca; class Cephalopoda; order Octopoda; family Octopodidae; genus Octopus; species Octopus sinensis. The sequence continues at coordinate 79,432,164 of NC_043001.1, read as the reverse complement.
CCTCTCTGTCCCTATACTTCGATCTGGTGTATAAAAATATATTTTCTTCACGCCTTCTGGACCACCGTAATTCACATCATTGGTAAATCTCAAATCAATTCGAATCCGCTGAATACTGACAGCCCTGTGTGTTTTTGACGCTTCTTCCCCTCCTTTAGTGTCAAAAATTTCTATTGTATACACACGCACACACATGCACATTGTAACATATATATCCCTTAAAAGAATTTTCATTGTTAAGGTATCTCATTTATAATTCAGTTGCATGAATATTTAATTCAATTATTTTAATACAATCCTGTTTGACCATCACTCACACAAACGAAATTTTCGACACACATTTTCAACGGATGAATCCTCGCTAGAGCTTATATACATTTTCGAATTAACGCTTTGAAATGAATATACATTTTTAATGTGTTTTGTTTGCAATGTAATCGCATGAATTCTTCACTCATTAATTTTAATAGCTCACACTCATTATGTTCCTATTCAAACACATTTTTCTACATAAATTTGTAAATTATTGTAGATATTTTTTTCCATTCTCTCTCCTTATCGTGCAGCTCACCTCAATTCGCTCTTTGTTTTAAGGATATTTTTTTAAAGGGGCTCTAGCGATCATGGTGTAGTGAATTTACTCAGTATCGAAACAAAATGTTCTGTTACAAATATTTTTTTCTTCCTACTCTATTCAGCATAAATCCCAAAAATCAGGGACGTGAATCTTGCAATTTCCAATATAATAAACTTAAAATATTTACTTTAAATCAACTCCACACTCTTCTAATCTTCTGCAGGATATTTTTGACATCGTGCACACACTCACACACACACACACACACACACACCGAAAGGATAAAAGGCAAAGTCGACTTCAGCGGAGATCTAACGATTCTGACAGCTCGCCGCCTTATAATGACGGGTTATAACAATCATTTGCCAGAGCCGTAGACATTTGCCTGGTGGTATTTAATACTGTTCTTATACTCCAATTTAAATGCCACTGATGACATTTTTGGGGTAAGAGGGGTGCAGTTTATAAAGTAATAATCAAGTGCAGGTCACGATGTACTCAAGTGTCACCACCTCAAAAGTTTGCAACCTTCTACAAATACACACATACACATATCGGTATAGTTAGGAAAGTAGAAGAATCGCTTAGAAATGATAGGAATCAGACGGTTGCAGTCATAAGTGATCTCTCAGTAGAGACAACATTTCTAGTTGAAGTCGCTGAAAGAGCTATACTGATGCCATAGCTGTTTTTTGGTGGGACACGATTTCAGGTAACCACTCACCCGAAACAAACAAATCCTAATCAATCAAACATTGATATGGTAATCCCAAACTCTCCAACGCGTCTTTGGATACTGAATTGCTCTCTTAGCTACTAGTCTTAGCACACTGCTCATTTAGGTACCACTACCTTATTAGTGTTAACTCTTATTAAGAATTGGGGGGACTTTCTGATCAGAATACCAATTTTTCTGCACCCATCAGCCTCATCAATATCATCAAACTGAGAGAGCAAGATAAGTTCATGTTCACGGCCTCACTTTCTCTCCTGTCTAACTTCATTAGGATATTAGACGTGCAACCTGTTCTTAAAGGACTTAATTATAAAATCTTCTTGTGAAACATATGTATTGTTTGATATTCATTTCATAATATTTTCATTTCTTTTGTATTAAAGACTCACTTGTTTCATATCTTACACAGCTTGAACCATGCGTTTGTTGCGTTCATCATGTTAAACATTTTTTTATATCATCACACGATTATATTTATTAAATAATATTCTAAGGTATATAATAACATTATATTTATGAAATAGTCAATCATTGACTCATATGTATGTATGTATTTGAAAATACACAAATGTAATATATGTCCCTTATAATTCCATTCATGTTTAAAAGATTTAAAGGAATATAAAATCGCACCCCTCTACTTGACTAGTATATATATATATATATTGATTCCAGAAGAATGGACGCCAAAGATA
>NC_043001.1:79385156-79415156 GCF_006345805.1 Octopus sinensis | reverse complement strand
AGATTCCCAAAATGCTGTCTATACGTAAATGCGGGAATAAAATTATTCATCTTCGTAGGGTATTCGAATTAAGGCAACGGATCTTCATCAGTGTGTAAACCAAGAGTATATAATATAAACAAAAGGAAGAAGGAAAAAGAAACAAAACATGGCTCAGACAAGTTGTCTAGAAGCTCAATATGTTAAGAGCAAATAATTATTTACCATCAGGGCTACTGGGTGCGTTGGTATATATATGAGTATCTATATGAGTAAAACAGCTAGTTTTAAATCTCTGAATGAGAAGTAAATAATTACTATACTGCATAATAAAATCTATTTGCCAAAGTAAGTTGGCAGTTCTGTGTAGGGCCATGTTACTAATTTTTAATCCAAGGAAAACATGTTTTCCTGCTGGTTATCGACTCACAATCTGTTTCAAATATACTATATAGAAGGGAGCGTACTAATCCCTACTAGCCACTAGCAGTACTAACAGACCAATGGTTTCTGGGTAATTTCCCGTCCTTAGTGCTGGACAAACGCCGGCCAGATATAGCAGCTTACAGTATATAAATATAGAAGTGACAGACAGTCACTGGTCTCGTAATGAGTAAAGCAGTTGATTTTAAATCTCTTAATGAGATACAATTAGTAACTGCACTGCATAGTAAAATCTATTTGCCATCGTAAAGTGGCAATTGTGTGTAGGACCATGTTACTACCTTTTAACCCCAGGAAAACATATTTTCCAGCTGGTTATCGACACACAAACTGTGTCTGAAATATACTGTGGGCAAGGGAGCAGTATATTTACATACTGTGAGTAGGGTCGAGTAAGTCCGAGAGGAATCAGCAAGCTTGGGGATCACGAAGACCAAACTGATAAATGTTGGTGATGGCCCAGTCTCTCCTGCTCTGTACATTAGCTTCGCCGTCGAGGAATTTGTTAGCTCCTTCATCTTCTTGGGCCCCAGAGTCACCAATAACGGACACCTGACCCTGGAGACCAAAGACAGATATGGTCTGTATTGCTGTTGTCCCTATAGAAGCTCCTTTAGCGTCACTGGTCTATCTCCCAGAAGACAAATCTCTGCATCTGCAACGCATCTTTACTCTGAGTCCATCGCTATGAAGCAGGAACGTGGTCCCTTCCAAATACCCCGGCAAAGAGAATCAACGGCTTCGATAGCAGAACCTTTAAAACCATCGAGAATATCAAATGACGCCAGCACGTTTCCAACGAACAACTGTGTACGCGCACCCATCAGCTCGTAGCTTCCCGCCTCATAACTATCTACCGCATGCCCTGGTACGGACATGTCCTTCACCTCCCGCTACATCAGCCTACCCAGGTTTTACTGTCATTCGACGCAGCAGCTGCGTACTGGTGGAGAACCCGTGGTAGGAACCACACAAGATGGCTGGACGTGATTAAAGAAGATCTCCAGAGGCTCGACGCCATCTTGGGCGATGCAGAAGGGCCGGTGCAGGACCGCTAGTGATGGAGAGCACTAGTGTATCTGGCCAGCTCTACGCGCAATGACATCTCCGTGACCATAAACCTGCGATGAGTGCAAAGCCATCAAACAAGAACATGAAACGAAGCTATATATATATATATATATATATATATATATGTAGCACGGAATTTTGTCAGTGAAGAGGTCGCAGTCTCAAACCGACGGAAATATTTTGACAAATTAAATTTAAATGTTGAACTGAATCTGACGGAATTTGTGTGTTTCTTAAATGGCTTATAAACACCTTCCACGCTGCAATTGTTTTCGTTCCAGCACACGATCTCAGATCAGGTCACTTGTTATGCAATTACATCTCTGTAATATATATATACCATTTCTTGAATAATGTTATGAAATCTATTTACCGTTTTGGTTTTTTTTATCCCATTCTGTCAACATATATATATATATATATATATATATATATATACACTCACATAAACAGTCGAACTAATACTGGTTTACTTACATGAAATGAACTATAGTATATTCCTGATAAGCAACACTGTCGCTTAAACACGTTACATACACAGCATTCCAAATGTGTTGCAGTCATTTTTCTGGAATTGCACAGTCTATAATCGCATAATACACATAAACACACACACACACACATACACAAACACGCACACATACACACACACTCGTACACACGCACATGCACATACTCATGCATGCATTTTAGCATGCATGTGTATGATTATGCGACGGCATATGTGTGCATGCGTGTGCGTTGATGTGTATCTCATTATTTTTATGTTGCTTTTAATTTTATGCTAATCTCTTCCCGCACCTCACCCCGTTCTATCGGAACACCTCCTACCATCCACATACTACGACCATGACGAATTTTAAAACGTTTAAGCCATTAACAGGGATTCAGTTTAGACAGAAATATCTTTTCTATTCTGCAACTTCTCCCAGCCTCCACCCTATCCTATTTCTCCCTAATTAAAATGCCACCCAAATCTATATCACTGTGTCACTCTCCCTACCCTGTAGCCACCTCCTCCGCCATCAACAACGCATTACTACCACCTAACCGCCCACTATGCGAAACCACCAGCGGCACACCGTCAGATACTACGCAATCACCCCGACCACAGAGCCACTACATTACCACCACCATCACTACCACCATCATCACCACAATCACCCCCAGCACTACCACCACTACCACTATCACCACTACCATCACCACCATCATCACCATTACCATCACCACCACCACCATCCCTACTAGCAACACCACCACCACTAGCACCATCACCAGCACCATCATCACTACACTACCACCATCACCACTATCGCTACTACTACCATCACCACTATCGCTACTACCACCATCACCACAATCATCTTCAGTACCAATGCTGCTACTGCTACTACTACTACTACTGCTACTACTACTTCTGTAATATTACCACACCCACCTCCACCATTAACATCTGCCATCACCACTACTGCAATACCACCTTTCCCACTGCTACTACAAACAGCTTTAACCATCATCGTCTCTCCCAGCACGACCACCACTACCATCACGGTCGTCGCCGCCAAGCGCATGTAATCGATTACCTCCAAATTACCCCTACCCAATTATAGCAGCTAGCACCTCCACCTACTTCACATCTACTACTACCATCACGTCGACCACCACAACTATATCCTACACTACCACCATCACCGCTACCATCTCTACCATGACTGCCACCACCTCAACCACATCTTCCATCACTATCACTTCCAACACTATCAGTACAACCACCGTTACGATCACTACCATCGCGGCAACCACCATAGCCCGTCGGAACCAACACCACCGCCTCTTCCATCACTCTCACCACCGCCACTTCCACCAACCTCACTACCACAACACAAAACTTTCTCTGTTGTTAGCATTGCCTCCATTTACACCACCACCACCACCACCACCACCACCACAACCATAACCACTACCATCACCACCGCCACCATAACCACTACCATCACCACCACCACCAGCACCACTACCATAACCACTACCATCACCACCACCAGCCGCCACCCTCACCACCACCATCACCACTACCATCATTACCATCGCCCCCCACATCCACTACTACAGCTCTACAACACCGTCTATTACCATCACAAAATCAACAACAACATCAACAAAAACAATAACAACAGCAACAACATCCACCTCCCTCTGTCATTCCCTTCATCTTGAAAAATGGGAAAAATTTTTCAAAAGAACCGACTTAAATTCAGTTTGAAATTGCATTTATTTCGAGGAATGTGGTTAAAATTACACCTTGACTAGAGGAAATGGCGGTGGTTTGGTGGTTGTTGAAGAGGTGACGGGGTACGTTGTCGACTTCCTGTAGTAATAGAGATATTAGAGACCCAGATCAACAATAATTGAGCCGAACTATGAGCAAAGGCTTTCTAGCCGTGGCCATTCCTACTTGTAATTTATTCAAACTACGGTATATCTAAAACTAGATTATTTTGTGTATTCTGCATGTTTTAATGCATAAACATTACGATAGGGAGCTGTAGAGTTCCTGGATTGAAGGGTGTCGCAAAATGCCTAGTTGGAGGCCCAACCTTCCGAGTTCTTTTAGAGGGGTTAGAAAAGTTGGAGGACAGCTGCAATAAATGTGTGAATCTGATAGGGGGATATGTTGAATAAAATTAAATTAACTGATCCTTCAGTATTTTCTTTTACTCAAAGCCAGGAACTTTTCAGCACCTCCTTGTATGTATGTATGTATGTATGTATGTATGTATGTATGTATGTATGTATGTATGTATGTATCTATGTACGTATGTATCTATTTATGTATGTGTGTGCGTATTTATGTATGTATTTATATATGTGTGTTTACCTAGTTGGAAGCCCAATCTTCCGAGCACTTTTACGAGGTTTAGAAAACTGAAGGACCGTTCGTTGACTCTGAGGGGAGGATATTTTGAGTAAAATCCTAATTAACAGATCCGTCTATATTTTCTGTATTTTACGCAATCTAGGAACGTTTCAGCACCTCTTGTAAGGTGTGGTTTTGTGGGTATTTGACTGGTATTTCTAACACTTTCAGCGATCCCCTGCATGTTCTCTCATTGGTGAGTTCTGTCGTCATAAAACGTGACTGTTGGTGATTGTATTGTTATTGGTATTGGTAGTGTTGTGGCTAGCTTGCTTACCGAATAGATGTTTAGGTGATAGTGGTAAACTATTATACTATTATTAGTGATGGTTATATTGTTGACGATTTAGCATAATTGGTTACTTTGCCTCTCATGCTTTCGCGTCGATAAAAGAAGTCCCAGATGAAGATCGGGGTCGATGTCATCGACCAAGATCCTCTATTTAAAATGTTTGGAGTTGTGCCAAAGATTGAAATCGTTATTAATGCAGCAAGCTAACAGAAATGTCAGCGAGTCGAATAAAACGCTTAGCGGCATTTCTTGCAATTCATTGCATTCTAGGTTCAAATTCTCTAGACTTTGATTTTACACATATTTGGAGTTGACAAAATATGTATCAGTTGAACACTGGGGTTGATGTGATCGGCTTGATCTTCTCCTAAAATTGCTGGTCTTGTGTCAAAATTTGAAATCCTTATTAAGACGGCGAACTAGTAGGATCGTTAACAGGGATTTTCGTGGTCGAGAAAATGTGTGCCAATTGAACACCGAGAGTTTTGGCAGTGGGTAGCCTCTCCTTTAAAATTGCTGGCATTGTGCCAAATTCTAAAACGTGATGAGGGTGTTTTTTTTTGGTATTATTGCGTTTTGTTTTAATCCCTTGCTAACTCGTACTGAAAAAAAAAATAATCAAAGGAATTCCATAGATAATCATCCTGTATTTTTCATTTTCTAGGTATAAATTTTTCTCAGACGCAATTATAATTATTATACAATATGTCATTTAATTAAAATATGCTTTTGAGGGACATTTAGTTGCTATTTCTGATCTTTACATTGTTTCAAGATCTTTACATTGTTTTTTGAGTTTTAGTATTGCTAGAACCTGGTAAACCCTGCTGGAGCAAAGCTAGAAGTCTGCTAGTCAAGTCTGCTTCGGAATATTTAAATCTAGGTTAATCATGGGAGAAAATATGGATCACGGATCTAACTGAATGGCAGACCAAACGAAAAATACTTTGAATTTTTCGGTAATGGGCTCTGTCTAATGATGAGCCACCTTTCGAAAAATTGTTCAAGCGTGGTTGTATGGTAAGAAGCGTGCTTCCCAACCACAGGATTCCGGGTTCAATCTCAATGTACCGCTCCTAGGGCAAGTGTCTTCTATTAAAGCCTTGTGAGTGGATTTGGTAGGCGGAAATTGAAAGAAGCCCGTTATATGTATATATATATATATATATATTAGTCGCCAATGTAAATTATTTTATTTACTAAAGATTACTTGGAACCATGGTACGGGAAATAGTGTGTAAATGTTTTTTTTATTTTTCATTTCCTTTCGAAATTACACCTAATAATGGTTCGGAGTTTAATTGCTTTTTCTAGCGAGTCAGATGTCCTGTTATGACCCTCTCTTATGTGTTTAAATGTACACTGTATATATATATATATATATATATATATATATATATGTATATGTATGTGTGTGTGTGTGTGTGTGTGTGTGTATACTTGTCCCCTCATCACCGCTTGACAACCGGTTTTGCGACACAACAACTTAGCGGTTCAGCAAAAGAGGGCGAGAGAATAAGTACTGGGCTTAAAAAATAAGTCCTGAAGCGAATTTGTTCGACTGAAATCCATGAGTGCGGTGCTCCAGCATGGTGGTAATCAAATGACGGAAACAAGTAAAAGAATAGACGAATATTTGATCTACATCATCTAATGTCATGTTGCTAATATAAAGCATATACGTTGTAACATGAAGGTTGCAAAAGGCGGCGAGCTGCCAGATATGTTAGAACGCTGGACGAAATGCTTAGCGGTATTTCGTCTGCCGCTACGTTCTGAGTTCAAATTCCGCCGAGGTCGACTTTGCCTTTCATCTTTTCGGGGTCGATCAAATAAGTACCAGTTACGCACTGGGGTCAATATAATCGGCTTAATCCGTGGGTCTGTCCTTGTTTTTCCTCTCTGTGTTTAGCCCCTTGTGGGTAGTAAAGAAATAGCTATTTCGTCTGTCTTTACGTTCTGAGTTCAAATTCTGCCGAGGTCGACTTTGCCATTCACCCTTTCGGGGTCGATATATTAAGTACCACTTGCATACTGGGGTCGATCTAATCAATTGGCACACTCCCCATAATTTCGGGGCTTGTGCCTAGGTTAGAAAAGAATATAAAATTTTTCAAAAATCGACGAGCTGGCAGAAACTTTAGCACACTGGGCGAAATGCTTAGCGGTATTTCGTCTGCCGTTACGTTCTGGGTTCAAATTCCGCCGAGGTTGACTTTGCCTTTCATCATTTCGAGGTTGATAAATTAAGTACCTGTTACGCACAGGGGTCGATGTAATCAACTTAATCCGTTTGCCTGTCCTTGTTTGTCCGTTCTGTGTTTAGACCCTTGTGGGTAATAAAGAAATAGGTATTTCGTCTGCGCTACGTGTTGAGTTCACATTCCGCCGAGGTTTACTTTGCCTTTCATCCTTTCGGGATTAATAAATTAAGTGCCAGTGAAAGACTGAGACCAATGTGATCGACCTGTCCCTTCCCGAACGAGTTTCAGGCGTTGTGCCTATAGTAGAAAGTATTATTATCATTAAAATGGTAAGCTGGCAGAAACGTTAGCCTTTTGCGTGTATTTGGTAGACGGAAACTAAAAGAAGCCCGTTGTATATAAATATATATATATATATATATATGTGTGTGTGTGTGTGTGTGTGTGTGTATGTATATATATATGTGTGTGTGTGTGTGTGTGTGTGTGTATGTATGTGTGTGTGTGTCTTTGTGTCTATGTTTTCCCCACCATCATTGTTTCGCAACTAACGTTGGGATGTTTACGTCCCCGTACCTTAGCGGTTTGGCAAAAAAGAACGATGAAATAAGTATTAGGTTTACAGAGAATAAGTCGCGTATATGTTTAACAGGTAAAGATCCCCTTCGGTCATAAATGACCATTGGATTGCACCTAGAAATTTACCCTCCGAGGCACTATTCAAGCCAAGATAGCTTATGGTAGACCAGCAGTCATCCATGCATACTAGACTTCCCTGTCCACGTCAATAATGTTATCCAAGGGAAAGGCAAAAGCCGATACATTTTGGCATCATTTATGTTGCCATCCATTTCTACAGCTGAGTGAACTGGAAGGATGGAAAATAAAGCGTTTTGGTCAATAACACAACACACAACCCAGTCCGAGAATCGAACTCTCTGTTTCGTGATTGTGAGCCCGACGCTCTAACCACTGAGCCATGATGGCCTTATACAGAAGCTGAGTAGACAGAACTATTTTCCACCCTTCCGTTTTGATATTCGGCTCTTACCACCACTGGTTAGGGAACGATATTTGCTTAGAGGATGCAAACCCAAAGTCAAGATTTTTTTTACAAACAAGCTTTTCTATTCTTTTTTACTTTATTGTTTAACTCTTTGCTCTCTCAGAAGAAACCTAACGCCAAGCTACTTTTTACAGAGCACGTTTTACGCTCTGTTTTCTCGACATGTGAAAAATAAGCAGGCGTGCAAATTTATATTTTACGCCCCACAAATAAGTTTACGTGATGTGCTTGAACCCGCTGGACACCCTGTCCACGGGCCCATGATATTCCACATCTACTACCATAACCTAAAACACGATAACAGCCAACACTACAGTTTTGCCAGGTTTGTCATTGCCAAAAAAATTTCCTCAGTATCACTACCAACAAATCAAACTGACCCTGCGCTTCCTTTCCACTCAACTCTGAACAGAACTACAATATCTACAGTAACACCACCTCTCCTACTTCCACCGCACCAACAATAACAACATCAGCTAGTAATACAACTACTACCGCCACAAGAACAATATCAACAAGTAGTAATACATCTTCCACTACAACGGCGACCACCACAACTATTACTGATACTACAACTTCATTTATTACACCTGTTACTCCAAATACTACTACTACTACTACTACTACTACTACTACTACTCCAGCTGCATCTACTACAACAGTAACTGCTACTTAAATAATACTATACTACTACTATAACTACTTCGACCACAGGTACTACAACAACAACAGCTAAATTTAGTACCACTATTACTATTATTACTATTACCACTACTACCACTACTAATCCTACTACCAACACATTCTCCATTTCCAACAGCCACCACAGCGCATATTCACTCCATTTGCGCAAGCAGCTACTACTACTACTACAACAACAACAACAACAACTACTACAACTACTACTACTATAACTGCTATTGCTGCTGCTGCTACTACTATTGCTGCTGTTACTATCACTATAACTACTGTTGTTGCTGCTTTCACTACTTCTACTACCACCTACAGCACCACCACTAAGACTACCACTACAGTAACGACCACAATCATCACCACGGCAACAAACACCACTACCACAACCAACATCATCTCCATCATCACCACCAAGACTACCAACACCACAATTACCACATCTTTCACCAACAACAACGCCACCAACTACACACAAAAAAGCCACAACCAGTGCAAGCACCACAAACACCACTACTGCAACCACGACCTAGACCATCGAGATAAAAAGTATAACCACTACTACCGCAATTACCACCAAAACCACCACCAATACCACCGTTACATACACAAACTCTACCACTACAACAACGACCACAACCACCGCCACTAGCACCACCAGCAACACCATTACGACAACCACCACCTCCACCACCACCACTCCACTACCCCCACCACAGTTACCTCCACCGCTGGCAACAGTACTATCAAACTCCTCTATCAACACCGCCACCGCACAGACATACTTATTAAACTCTTTGCTTCGCAGACCATCCCTTTTCGATGTGTCACGCTTGATTGAATAGGCAGATATTTCCATGCTATATTGACTGCACTATTATATTACTGCATTTGCATTTTGCAGTGCATCAGTCATGCAGAGATGAAGTGAGCGATGGTGAGTGTGGTAGGGGTGCAAGAAAGAGAGTGCAAGAGACAGGCTTAGAGAGCAAGTATATAAGAAAGAGAGTAGCATAGACAGACGGAGAAATGATACAAGGATAAATAGAGAGAGGCGGCGAGAGAAACCGAGTGAGTGAAGGAGAAAGGGGGGTAGAAAGGAGGGAGAGTGAGAGAAAGATGGATAGAGGAGGAGGAGAGAGACTTAGCGAGAGAGAGAGAGAGAGAATGTGGAGGAGAGTGGGCAGTGGGATGAGATGAACAGACAGAAAAAGGTTGAGAGGGAGGTAACTAGAGGGGGAAGGGTAAGAAAGAGGGAAGGGAGAAAGAGAGAGGGGTTAGAGAGAGAGAGAAAATGTGGGAGAGAGGAGGCAGGAGGAAAAATGATGAACAGACAGAGAAAGGGTGAGAGGGAGATAACTAGAGGGGGGAGAGAGGGGATAAGAAAGAGAGACAGAGGAGGTAGGAAAGAGAGACGGGTGGTTAGAGTGAGAGGGTAAGAAAGAGAGAGAGAGAGGGGTTAGAGAAAGAGAGTTGTAGGAGAGAATTAGAGAAGCGATATGCAGATAAATAAATAGAAAGAGAGAGAGAGAGGAGAGAGGCGAGTGGAAAGTAGGAGAGAGAGAAACGTTTATACTGAGAGAGAATTTATGAGAGAGACTGGTATAGACGGAGAAAAGATATATATATATTATATAGAGAGATGGAGAGAGAGGGTGAAGGACGGAGGGGGAGTTAGGGAGTGGGAAGGCGCGAGGGGGAGACATTAAAGATAGAAATTAGAGAGGAATTATATGGAGGGGAGTAGAGAATAATCTACAGAAGGCTGTTTGACAGACAGAAACTTTCTCTCTCTCTCTCTCACACACACACACACACAGAAGCACAAACACAACAAGTATATAACGAAGACGAATAGGAAGGGTAAACCATGCAACGAGACAGTGAGAAAAAAGAGAGAGTGAGAGAGTGAGAGTAATAGGCTGGAATGCTTGAAAGAGAGTAAATGTTAAAGAGATTGCCGAAAGGAAAAAGCGTAATCGAAACGTTTAAGACAGGCATATATAAGGAATTGAAGAGAGTTAACGTGTATGTGTGCGAGAGGTGTGCTTGGTGGGGAGGGGAAATGAGCAGCAGAAAAGGCAGAAGAGATTACAAAATAGAGAGTAGATGGAAAGAGTGTAAGGAAAGGGAAAACGAAGCGAAGAAATATATGCGTCTCTGTGTGTGAGAGCGAGAGAGAAAATATGTGTGTGTGTGTGTGGATGAAGTTCTAAGGAACAAATCATCGTTTGGAGAATGCGAATGTGTATACTCGTATCTATATGAAGCGGCAGTTTATCCAGGTTCTTTACAAAACGGAACTGCACATACACAGGCAAACACACGTACATATATATGATGCAAGGTGACTCAATAATGAGTATAATCATTGCACATTTATGAACTGTCAATCGAAAAAGCCATTTAGTCCTAATGATATACAGCTTTTATGAAATCTATCACATAAATGTCGCATCTCAGTTAAATGCAATCCAGAATCATCACATAGGTTATTATGTACTCCGATAGAAAAAGCACATGAATTATAGATCTGGCACGCATATGTTCGTTCTGTTGACGAAGATTTGATTTTTACCGTTGTCTAATGTGACCAGTCTTACAAACGTGACCAGTCTTAGCTGCATGTCGTTCTTATAAACGTTCCGCATGAGTGACTGTGTGGTAAGTAGCTTGCTTACCAACCACATGGTCCCGGGTTCAGTCCCACTGCGTGGCACCTTGGGCAAGTTTCTTCTACTAGAGCCTCGGGCCGATCAAAGCCTTGTAAGTGGATTGGGTTGACAGAAACTGAAAGCCCGTCGTATATATATGTATATATATATATATATATATGTGTGTGTATGTGTGCTTGTCCTCCCAACATCACTTGACAACAGATGCTGGTGTATTTACGTCCCCGTAAATTAGCATTTTGGCAAAAATGTCCGATACTAGGCTTACAAAGAATAAGTCCTGGTGTCGATTTGCTCGACTAAAGGCGGTGCTCCAGCATGGCCGCAGTCAAATGATTGAAACAAGTAAAAGCGTAAAAGAGTAAAAGAGTGCAAATTCTGTCGAAGTTGACTTAGTCTTTCATCCTTCTGGATCGATAAAATAAGAACCAATTGAGTAGTACCGAAGTCAATGAAATCGACTTATTTAACCTCGAAACTGCTAGCCTTCTACCAAAATTTGAAACTGATATACAATACATGCTTAAATCAACGAAATATACAAAATTACTGCCTATAAGAATAGGTATCTTAAATGTCATTAAGACCTTAAATGATAGGAAATGATAGGAAAACTTGGAGAGTGTTTGTGGACGGATGAGTGAATTTGATGTTGCTCAAGGGGGTACGGAACCAGCTTGATGCAGCGGGGTTAAACCAGCATATGCTGTCGGCCCCAACTGCTAATATTGGGTGTTGCGTTCTATGCCTTGACCCAAGCACAGAATGAGACACGCCTCTTTGAGCTGGGAAATGAATGGAATGCCTGGTGTGTGTCTTGTGGCTACCATTCCAAAAATTGGGAATAGGTCTGAGTTTATAAAAAAATGTAATTCTTAAGAGAAAGCAACGCCTGCTCTATAAAATAATAGAATGTGGTCAGTCTATGAAAAACATTCTTTTTTTCAAACGTCTTCGCAGCATGTTGAATAGAGATGCTCGTGGTTTTGATGAAGATGCAAATACGACTCAGGTGTCGTGTATATATGATCTGTTCGAAAATTACAAATTTCCTATCATTTATAAACTCTCTTGCCTCTCTCACTCCAAAACCTCTAACGACAAAAGCTTTCCTCACTCCATCCAACCACACAAACTGCGGTCTGCCTCTGGTTCTGCTTCCTACCACTTCTACCTTCATCAATTCGCCTTACAATTCGCTCCTCATCCATCCTCTCCATGTGGCCAAACCACCTCAACATTCGTCTATCCATTTTGGTTGTTGGTTTTTCTCTCATTCCTGATCCTCTTCGCACATCCTCATTATTCATGTCACACCAACCATAGCTCTCACAGAGCTCTCGCACATTTCATCTCAAACATATCTAGTCGCCTCCTTTCCGCCTCTCTCAGCCCCCATGTCTTCGCACCATATTACCATTGTCGGCACAATCGCGTCCTCATAGACACTGCTTTTCTCTTTCTTACTCAATCTTTTATCTCTCAGCATACCTTTCACAACACCAAGTATCTGACTCACCTCACTCAATCTGTATCCCACTTCCTCAGCCAACATCCCATCCGCCGTCACATGTGATCCCAGATACTTAAAAACACTTACATCCTCTAACATCTCACCAGTTATACTCTACTCACATCCATCCTACCAGCCATTCCATCTCTTGAACATTCCTCACCTCACTCTTCGCTACATTCACTTTCAGTTTCCTCCTCTCACATACTTTTCCAAACTCTACCACCAGTCTCCTCAGTTGCTCATACGAATCCGCCACCAGTACTGTATCATCATCAAACAACTGACTCACCTGCCATTTCTCTCCATTTTCTCCCACCATTTGAGATCCCCTACCAAAGGTTGTAGCATTTACCCCTCTCGCCACACTATTCGTATATACATTAAACATCCACCGAGACATCTCACAACCCGGTCTTGACCTCACCTTCACTTCAGGCATCTCACTGACTTCACCACCCACTCTAACGCACGCCCTAACAGCTCTCGGCAATCTACCATCTATCCCAGACAACCGTAACACCTGCCACATTACATCCCAATCCACTCGGTCATATGCCTTCTGTAGGTCCATAAAGGCCCAATACACTTCCTTCCCTTTTGCCAAAAACTTCTCACACATCTGCCAAACTAAGAATATTTGACACTTACTTCCACTCTTAAAACTGCACTGCTTCTTCCCTAATACACTTTCTGTCTGGTTCCTCACTCTTACAATCAGAATTCTCTCATACAGTTTACCAACCACACCCAACAGACTTATATCCCTAAAATTTCCACACTCACATTTATCCCCTTTTCCCTTGTACAATAGCACTTTACAGGTGCTATTGGTACTCTTCCAGCCATATAACAAACATTCATAAGCCTCATTAACCATTCAATCACTGTCATTCCTCCTTTCTTTGGACATCCTAATATACACACATCTATACCTTGCACTTTCCGGTTTGCCATCTTCCGCAAGGGTTCCCTCAACTCCTCCCTTCCACTTGCTCAGTAGTTTCATTCCCCAACAGCAGGCATTCTCCTCTCTCTTCCTACAACCCTATACTTTCCCCACTAACATCCTCTACATTTAACAGCTCACTAAAATACGCTGCCTATCTCCTTTGTACTTCCTTTCAATAAATTTTTATTTATATCCTTCACCCTTTCTTCCCTTCCTCCAACCACCTCTACACCTCTTTCCAAAACATTTTTATTTCTTAGAAATGTTCACTCAATTTTTTCCCGAACCTTTCACTTGACTGCCATTTCTCCACCCTCACCACTCTCTTTACTCTCCTCTTCATTTCTCTGTAGCGATCATAAGCTTCTCCACCCCTTTTCTGCAACTACTCCTCAACGGCCGTTTTCTTCTCTGCCATCGCATCCCTTACCCGCTCACCACCTTACACCCGTTCCAATTACTCGTGTACCACATGCCTTAGAGTCACATCTCATTAATGACTCTCTAAAACCTCCCATTCCTCCTCCCCACCTCCAATCTTCTGTTTCTTAACCTGTTCATATTCACCTCTAAGTTTCTCTACATAGTCCTGCTATCCAGTTCACTCACCTTCACAACCTCTCTCCACTCTGCCTCTCGTCTAGCATTCCATTTTGAACATACCTTTAACTTACCCAGTACTAAGAAGTGATTTGGCACACCTCCACCTTCACCATCATTACATGCACATCCACCAACCTCCCTACAACTTTCTTATCAATTAATGTATAATCCATCAAGCCCCTATCCACTACTGTTCCTCCCTCCACCATGTGAACTTACGCTTCTCCCCCTATTTAAAAAGACTCTTCCCTACCGCCAATTCCTTCGCCATACACATTTCCAACATCTTCCTTCCACTCTCATTCCGACCAGGAACTCCATATTTTCGAACTACATTTTCTAGTTCCCCATTTCCTACTCACGCATTCAAATCATCCAGCACTACCACATAACCCCTTTTCCCTACCCTATCCACACACTCTGTCATTTCCCGCTAGAACTTCTCTACTTCCTCACTCATTTAACTCCCTGGACCATATGCACTAAAAACACCCATCTCTCTCTTCCCCATCTCCTCTGAAGCCACATTAACCTTGAAGACTCTTCCCTCCATTCCACCACACTCTCCTTCACATGGTCACTCACCAGTAATGCCAGTCCTTCACGAACACTACCAATCCCGATACACCCCCAACTGCAGTGGAGTTTGCTAGTTAACCCATAGCTGGGATACCACAGGTGCTACCAGTCCGGCCCGAATCAGACTCGGGGACAACAGTGGCTAAGGGTGGTGGTGTTCTACACTGCTGAAACTCTGAAATCAGGGACCCCAGGGTTACACTACCGGATGTAGTTTATAGTCATACACAGGACTTCGCTTAAGAGTAGGGCTGGTAACGAAAATTACTTATTCTGAAGCCCTATCATTCAGAATATCCATGACATTTTATCCGTAAGAGTTGTAGCTCTGTGTTATTAACGTAAAAGAGATCTGGAATCAAATATAGAAAAGAATGCGATTTAGAATTAATCCGTTTGAGCTTCAATATACATAAATGCCCTCATAACAGTGTAAATATGTATGTATTATATAAATAAGGTGACATAAATAAAAGCTCTGAAAACAATTTAAATATTATGACTATAGCAACATATCAAAGCCCTCAGAACAGTTTGAATGAGTGTATATATATATATATATATATATATATATATATATATATTATATATATATATAGGGAGAGAGAAAGAGCGAAAACGAGGGAGAGAAAGAAAGAGAGAGAGAGATAGGGACAGAGAGATCAGTTTGTGGAAGCATTTAACAAAAATCTATTGTGAATATGTGACAGGGTAGGAGCATTTATATCAGCGCATTTCACATCAACACTGGTTGGAAATGCATATCAGCATTCAAAACCGATGACAATATATCGTAATATATCATTATGAAAAGGCCTGATATTATCTGTAAATTTATCAGGACAATCAAGATTTCTGAGAATTACCCATAATGCATCGCGGTTCACTGAAGAAAGGGTTTTAGTGATATCAATGAAGCGCTCGTAGAGTTAAATACAATTCTCTTATAGGTGACGTTAGGGAAATATAATAGACAGACTTGGCTCCACATCCAGCATAAAAGAAAATAATCTGAATGAGACTCTTGAACAAGGATTATCCTAGTGCGATGAATGGGTTGATCAAGAATAGTTGTTCACTATTAACCTATAACACCGAGGGCAGAAAGGCCTCATGAATTACCTCTTTACCAGCATTTCATTGTACAACGCCCTTGACAGTACATCTCTACAATTGTGAAGAACTGCATAAATTCGTCCAAAGAATATATATAAGACGGTACTAAACTTCCAGCGTTCTACTTCCCCCATATTTTGATGAAAGTTATTGGTGCTTTAAAATTTCTATTTCGTTCATAGGTTGAGTCACATCCATGTTAATGTATGGGCATCCTAGGCAGTTAGCCGGGGGCCTGACAGGTCTGAGGTAGTCCTAATCTATGTATGCTGTAGCCTGGTGTCAATAAATAAATAGTATATGATGCACTACATCGATTTGCCCCGGGGCCTCCAATGCTACTATGAGTGCCTTGGTTTGTGTATTTATAAGTACCCGCGCAATATTACTAGATAGCCTGAAGTAGGTGAGCAGCCCAGTGAAATGCTTAGCAGCATTTTGTCCGTTTTTACGTTCAAATTCTACTGAGGTCGACTATGCTTTTCATCTTTCGAAGTCGATAGAATAAATACAAGTTGGGCACTGGGGGGAGGGGGTCGATGAAATTGCTGGCCTTGTGTCAAAATATAAAACTAATATTACTTGATAGCCGTTGATCCTGCACTGAGTTTATCTGTTCTTTTGTCGGTCTTGTTTTGGACCCTGTTGCTTTTCTAGCCACTCTCCTCACAAGCAAGACTGATGGGGTTGTTCGATAAGTTGCCAAGTACATACACATATAATAGGTAACTGATTGCATTTTACCAGTAGCAATATTGAGTAGCTGAACTCACACGCGAATATACACATAGATACATACATATATACTCGTGCGTATACCCGTCCACCTGTGCACACGCGCATACGCACACACACACAAACATGTATACAAACATACACACGCGTTCATATATTTTAGTGTTTGCTTTTATGTAAAGTTATATAAAATCAATTTAATATTCAACTAAAGGATTACTCAATACTTTTAGTTGGGTACACATTTATTAACTTTAAGAAGGGAAAGGTCGTGAGTGACTTCGAGGTTTGAACTGCTCGCCTTCCTCAGACTATACGAACACACACACACACACACACAAATACACAGACACAGCAGATATCGAACACGATCGATCGGACATAATTTTCATTGGTAACAAGAGTTCAGGAGATTTTGGTGTTTATATTTTGTGGTGTGCACTTATACAGGTTGTGTGTGTTTGGGTGAGTAACTTTATATTCGAAAATTTTGCAGATTTGCCCAATATATTTATGAATGATATCTCAACCTGATTGTATTCTAAATGATTCTCAGATGAATATCTATGTTGGCCTGTTGTAAATGTTTCAAATCCTCAGTTTAATATGTTACCTGTTGTTAATAACATATTGAATTTTTCTGCGATGCAACAAAGTCTATCTCTTTGGATATGGTCGAGTTATTACAACAATGCTTTATTTTATTGGCATGTTGTTTCCTATACTTTTCAGATTCTAGATATATTGGAACATCGATGAAAATTTTATTATTTCTATGGATCTAAAGGAACTATAGTGCTATATATGCCGGATTTTGAAGATATTCTCTATTAGCTTTTTATATGTCATTTCGATAACATCTGCTGTTTTTATTGTGGCTTTATATATAAGAGCTTTCAATAGCAATTTTCAATTAAGTGGATAGTATAGTGCATTTCTGAATTTATATTTAGACAGTCGGGTTTTGTATTAAATCTCGTATTTCAGCTATAGTGGAAGATTTGGGAGGTAAAATTATCGAGGCGTCCAGAAGCTGGACTTTATATCTATTAAAAATCTCGTGGTAGATATGTGTTACTAAGAAGTAGTGCATATCAGTGACAGGAGGTTGTTTGCTGTATTTGATACTCATGCAGTATATAGAATAATATCAGTTCTTATTCAACGTCTTTTGTAAGCTGAAATACTTTTTGGGGCTAAGTACCCTTCTTATATTAGGGGAGCAGATATTGTAAATATTGTTTATAAGCTGACAGTGTTGATATTTATCTACTTGTAATAGTTTTTAATTTCTTATCCTTGCATATATGATTATGGAATCTTTGTTTCTGTTGCTTTGTGATTGCTGCTATTTATGTATGTTTAGATCGCATGTAAGTTTTAATAAATGCAACATTTTAAAGTTTATCTTTACTGCAAGTTTTAGTAAACATTTTAATTATGCTAAGTAGGTTTTTCTAAACCATTCATATGCTGGCGCTTCATGGTCTCAATAACATCTAGCCCTATAGCCATGTATTGGTTTAGTACTTACTTGTAGGGTGTCTTTAAACGGCGTAGAGTTCAAGCTTCTTTAAGATCAAAGCTCGATAGAGATAGATCAGAATGACAATTTCCTGCTCTTTGATCTTGAAGACTGTATGATCGTGCTCATCTTGTTTGTATGGTGAAGGTAATGAAGGTTTTCTGAATTCGTAATATTTCAGAAGGCATTTCAAAACGTATATATAAAATTCTACTATGTTGAACGGAGTACATCTAGATTTACTTTTTAATATTCTTAAACGACGACTTGATTATAGAACTGCTGGAACTTATGGTGATAAGTTCAAGGTTTTCATATTTTATATATTTTAAATCTTCTATGTATATTTGTTTACTTTGTAGAGTTTATGTAGCAGTTTATTAAACTGTATTTCGTGCTGTTGGACGTGAAATCGCTCTTGCATATCTTCAATGTGATTGATCTTTTGCGCAGACTAAGGGATTCTACAACGTATTCTGTTTAAAATTGCAATACTGTTGTTTTTACGTCGGCATTTATTCAGCTTGAAATGTCGGGAAAAGGATTTTCGTAAAATTTTGAAGAACTAATACTGGTTTAGCATGTGCGGTTCCCTTTATTTCCTATACAACTTCATGTTTCTTACGGCTCGTGCGAATGTTTTATTTGGGGATTTAAAGAAGTACACCTGATTATTTTTTATATTAATTAAAGTTCTGACAACAGATTCCTGTGGGGTGTACAATCAGTTATACTGTGGAAAAGGAATGATAAAATTGTGTGCGAAATAGAAAGAGGGAAAAAGAGAGAGAGAATTGATCAGTTTTGCATTACAATTATGTTGCTATTTCACTATTTCAATATCGCGAGTAAATTTTTAGATTTTTACTATGATTTTTGGTAATATGATTTAAATATGCTACTTAGGTTCGCTAAATCCATTCATGCTCTCATGGGGGAGGAGGGGGCAGTCGATTAGATCTACCTTAATACGCAACTGGTACTGATTTATCGACTCCAAAGTGATGGAAAGCAAAGTCGACCTCGGCAAAAGACAGACGAAATACCGGCGTGCTACCGTTCCTGCCAACTCGCTGCCTTACCGGCTGAGTACTCTACCATTAAGCTAACCTGCCTGCTGACAATAATTACCGTCAAAATAACCGCTAAAGAATAATAGCTTTTGGAATGCGACAACATTTTGTAAAGAAACTTTAGAAGAGTCGAATATGTTTCATAATTTACAGACAAGAAATTAACTTTCCAACGCAGTGTCACCTTGAAAACAGTAGAAAGATTGTGTATTTTACCTTACAAAACGGATAAAGTTGTCAGCAGACGGCTACTGGATTCGAACCCGTACTCCTCATATATATATATATATAATATATATATATATATATATATATATATATAACAACACTAACTGACAATGGCAACTCCAAATTCAGATAGGAATCTAATTAATATCAACCTCATCCTTAGAAATCTGTCTATCTACCTTTGCGGTTGGTGAGTGGCTGAAGATAATTTCGTAATTAGTAAAAAATAAATGAATATTTTTCCTTCAATTTAATATAGTACTTCATCTTCAATATTGACTTTAAACGCCTTCATCGTGAAACAAAAGTGTTATGACTCCAAGGCTTAGAGTCTAAGCATTTGGCAGACGACAACTGTTTTACGTCTGCTCATAAATGGAAAAAATAATAAAAGAATACTTTGGTTGTATTAGGATAAATTCGGCTTCTACGCTGTTTGTCAAATATACCTATGTATATATTTATGGGAGGAGAGAAAGTGGAGAGACCGGAGTGAAAGAATTATAAGAGAGACTAAGAGAAGAAATGGGGCAAGACATGAGGATGAGTAAGTCGTAAGCAGGAAAATAGATACGAATATGAAAATAATATAGATTTATAGGCGCAAGCGTAGCTGAGTGGTAGGAACTTTGCTTCCAAACCATGTTTCCGGATTGAGTCCCACTGCGTGGCAAGATAGGCAAGTGTCCTCTACTACAGCCTCAGGCTGACCAACACCTTGTCAGAAGATTTGGTAGTTGGAAACTGAAAGAAGACGATAGAACAAGTATTATACTTACAAAGAATAAATCTTGGGGTCGATTTCTCTGACTAAAACCCTAAAAGGCGGTGCTCCAGCATGGCCGCAGTTAAATGGAAGAAACAATAAAAGAATAAAAGAATAGATAGGTAGATCGAGAGGCAGAGAGACAGAGAGGGACCGAGAGAAAGAGAGAGAGAAAACAGAATTTGACTAAAATCGTAAATATGTATGTGTTTATATGTGGTTATTCTACTTCCATATTTTTGTGTAATTTATTTATTTCTACTCTAAACACAAGGCCCGATATTTTGTGGGAGGGGCCAGTCGATTAGATCGATCTCAATACGCAAATGGTATTTAATTTATCGACCCCAAAAGGATGAAAGTCAAAGTCGACTTTGAACTCAGAACGTTTCTGCCAGCTCGCCGCCTTCGAATAAATCTAATATTCAAGCAAGTAGCATACTGTGTTACTTTTCTTTCTTATTCAGTGTGTCCTTCAGTTTTTAAGGATGACAGCATAACACTGAGGGTAATTTGCTTGTTATTTCTAGCAGGTCAAGCAACTAAGTGGAGATTTTCGTACTAGACTCCAGTGTGTATAACCATACATGCATAAACATACATATTTTCTTTTGTGATCTTATGCTACGATTTGTGCTTGTGGATGTGTAGGTGGAGGATGGTGTAGATGAGAGAGAGAGAGAGTGAGAGAGATCGAGTGAAGGACAAATGAAAGAAAGAGAGAGAAATTTATTGAGGACAAGCTATATAAACGCGAAGCTAAGTGTGTGTGTGTGTGTACGAACATTTTTATAAGTAACTAGTTGAAATACGATTAAGTTTGTAAAATTTTGAAATTTAAATCTCGTTATACACACTATTGGTGCTGAATAACAAGTGAATCGTTCACTACAGTATAAAGCACATATCAAAACTAATCAAACCTTGTTTACATTATTTACATTCGACGGATATTTGTCCTCATCTTGTTTGTTGTTAACACAACGTTTCGGTAGATATACCCTCCAGCCTTCTTCGGGTGTCTTGGGAAAATTTCGAACCTGGGTTCTCATTCCTAAGGTATTTTTTTATGTTGTTATTATTATTATTATTATTATTGTTCAGGTCATTGCTTGGTATCGAACTCGGGATCTTGTGGTTAGTAGCCCGTGCTCTTAGCCAGTATGCCATATGCCCGTGGGCAGTCAAACCTGTTATGATATTTGGGGAATGATCAATATAATTTTCTTATTTTCATGTTATTTTGGCATTGCTTTTTCCATCCTCAAAGCGGCGAGCTCGCAGAACCAGTAGCACGCCGGTGCGAAATATTTAGCGGTATCTGCCTCTATGTTCTGAGTTCAAATTCCGTCGGGGTCGACTTTGCCTTTCATGCTTTTCGGGTCGATAAATTAAGTAGTGATAAAAAACTAGGATCAATGTAATCGGCTATCCTCTCCCCTACATTTCAGGCCATGTGCCTATAATATAAAGGGTTATTATTTCTATCCTCGTACTAGCAGCTTTCAGCATGTACAATTTTCAACAATTATTTTCGGCTTGGCTACCATAGTAATTTAGTTAAATTGATTTCGACGTTTCAGTTAATTATCTGTCTTCCGCTCAAGTAAGGCCTGGTATTTCAGCCACTAATAAAATTGTAAAGGACACTGGGGTTATTTTTTCAAGAGTGAGAAGTAGGCAGATATCATTCGGAGATACGTTCTTCTCTGCATACCAAACACACACTGGCGCACACATGCGCACGCACACACTCACAATAAACTTCGCAATTGCCGTATGGAGAGAGACAAGTCACAGAATAGACCCAACGTTTCCCCTGCATCTCGCAGTAGGTGATTAAAGGGGACTGAGGCAAAATTTGCCCTGTGCCCTTGTAAAAGCCTCACCAACAATGACTGCCGAAACAGACCATGGAGTGGAAGATTTTCAACTGTGGTTTGAAAAAGAGTCATCCACCAGGAGTAGGGAATCACCAACAAATGGTGGATACAACGACGCGCTGTTACAGCGCATGCTCCATTCTAGTACAACTAATTGTAACAACCATAGCCAAAGCAGCTCCATATTTGTATTAAGTAGAAGCCTCGCATCAGGAAGAAAAAAAAAGAGATTAAATAGTATATATAGACCACCGTAACAATTTCATATGATACGAATAAGAAAGAATAAGATTAACTATTAACAACAACAGGTATGATAAATATATGGACGTCAAAAATATAAAAAGAGTAATTCAAATGAAGTTATACATTTTTCAGAAGTCATATTAAATTTATAGATGAAGTCCAAATCGTATCAGCTAGAGGATGAAAGCAATGTATGTCATAGAGACATATACGAGTGATGCAAGAAGAAAATAGTAAACATATTAATAATTGGAAGAAAATGTTTAGAAAATAATGAAGGAAATTATGAAAAAATACAAAGGCATTATCAAGAAAATACAACCAGTAAATAAAATAAGAATGTGATGAAAAAAAACATTACAGCAAATCACAAAAGTAAAAAGATAAAATATAATATGTGGACAATCAAAGAATATATACTATAAAACGACAAAAAAAGAGAAGTAGAAATCACAAAACGACTTAAATAAGAAAATATCAGGAAAAAAAGACCAAAGGAGAAAAGTATGAAAAGTATATATATATAAGAATAACAAAATAACACAATCTAAGAAACGAACAATATCACTGAAAATGTATCATATAAATATATACAGAATAAAACATAAAGTATCAAGTAAAAAAATTATTGAAATCTATTTATATTATGTTTTCGAATGCTCTGTCTATGAAATATGAATTTTTTTTCTTTCACGGTTGCGTTTTCCTACATTAATAATACCCTCTTGTACACAGACGCGTAACACAATCACAGCGAGCATACACATATATTAATATATTAATACACTCACATACGTATTTATATATGTATATATCATATTTATACATATAAATACATATATACATATATATGTATACATATTTATATATGTACATTTATACATTACTTACATATGTAAATGTATATATATATATATATATATATATATATATATATATATATATATATATATATATACATATATATACATATATATATATGTATGTATATATAGAGAAAGTGAGGTAGATTCGAATGACTTTTTTATTTTTTTTTTACACCAGTGGAAATAAAGAGATGATTATTTGAAAGTACACCTGGATGTTATTTTTTTTTCAAATATATTTACATTCACTTAACCGATTTCAAAATATTTTCTTTTTCAATAGTGTGTTATGGAAGGACAAGGAGTTATACCGCACTCGTCTCGGTATAACCTCGAGTTCTTTCCTATCACACATTAAAAAAAAACAACATGAAAATGGGAAACTTGTACAACGAAGGTAAAAAAATCTTTAAAAATAGCCTCCGTTGTGTTTTTAATTTGCCTTTCCTTTCTTTTGTTTTTCTTTTTGTACACATATGTATATTTTTATGTATGTATATACATTGGCACTGCTTTCAAACCAGTTGATTTTCGGTGTAGCATCTCTGCATGGTACTTTGGTAAGTGTCTCCTGTTGTAGCCCTAGGCCGAACAAAGCTTTGCAACAGAATTTGGTGAACGGAAACTGAAATAAATAAGCTCATCATATATTTCTGTGTGAGCGTGTGTGTATGAGTGTGTGTTGCTTGTGTGTTTGTACGTGTGTTAGTTTGTATATGTGTGTGTGTGTGTGTGTGTGTGTGTGTGTGTGTGTGTGTGTGTTTGTATTTGCTTAAATCGGTGTTTGTTCCTACTACCATCGCTTGAAAACGGATGTTTGCTGACAACCCCGTATCTTAGCGGTTCGGTAAAAGAGAACGGACAAGAAAGCTGTATTGTGGTCAATTTGACTAAAGCATTGAAAGCGGTGCCCCAGCATCGTCAGAATTTAATGAGCAAACAGAAAGAAGTGAAAGATAAAACTATATATATATATATATATATATATATATATACACACACATATGCACGTGTGAATGCGTGTGTGCGTGTATGTGAGGGGACCATTGAGCACCACGTGTAACCTTGTATAATCTGCTGTATGATTGAGTCATCGGTGATTAAGCCAGCAACCCCACCAAGGTCGAATTTAAGGAGGATGACATTTAAGACACATTTTATTTAGGAAGTTTAAAGTATTAGTCGCCTGTATGTTGATCAGGCATTGCAGTTAAATTCGGCAGCACCCTGAATGACCAAGAAGCCCCTAGGAAAGGTTATTTCATAAACCTGCCTCACCCAACCCGGATGGCTCACCGCAGTGTACGGGCATTTCACTGAAAGTGATGGGCTTTGGAATAGAAATGAAAATAAATATGAAAATGAAAGATAAAAACCAAAAGAACAGTATAACAGGGAAAAAAGAAACAAGACAGCTAACCAGAATCTTGTACGCTGGAATATGCGCACTATACAGGACTCTGTCAAACGTTTCCTAGCCTTTTCAGGGCTTTCTTATGTAGGATTTGATCTTTCCAAAGTTCTTAGACGGCCTTTAAAATTACAGTTTCAATTAATATATTTCTGTTGTTCATTTCTGTTCTGCAATGATTATTCAATTAATTGATTCTGCATCCACTTCTCAGTTATCTGTTATTGCAACCTGTTTAATATTTGTTGGCAGCTATCAGAACAGAACTTAATGTTTTATTTTGTTCATATTTTGTTGCTATTGATATTAATTTCCCTTTATTATTTACTCGATATGATTGTAGTCCTACAAAGGGTAGGACTACAACATAATAGGTTTATAATTGCACAACACACCTACATCGCTCTGTTGGTGGCAAATGTAATATTTATGTGTCGGCCAATAAGAGATATATTTTAAGTAGAATTATTATTTTCTTTGTATTCCTCTCAACTCTTGCTAATTCCCTTATCTTTCCGATCAGAATATTATAACCATAAGTTAGTTGTGAAATAGAGATTATTGATGCTTTTTCTCTTATCTTTATCATTAAGCTCTGATATAAATATTAATCTAATGCTATATCTATAATATAATATTCTTTCCTAACATTATCCTACACTTGTGTGTGTTATACAATGTCCACTTCATTAATTCTTGATTATTTGTAAGTCTGTGTTTTGTTCGATCCTCTTATCTCCACATTTTTATATATTATCATATTTCTGGCATTATTAATATCCCCCTACGCAAGCTTGCAGTTGCGTATATTTCTACACTGAATATGTGCACTGAATATGTACATTTGTACATATTCCTTAAGTGGATTTGATATAAATTTCTCTATTGAATCTGAGTAATATATGTGTGTTACCAGTTCTTTTTATCATTGTTGAGGTCAGCTATATATAAAAATAAAATATTTGTATGCATTTGTAGCTGTATCACGTCGATTTAGAATAACGGTGAAAATGAAGGATTAGAGGAAAGAAGTTCATAGCAACATTCCTTTTCTGTTAGAGGAAAGGATTCCTTTTTACCATTCTATCTATTGTTTGTACCGACAGATTTGTTTGATATTTATTCATGGCATGTTTGATAAAAGTGTTTGATACTACCGCTAAATTATTCATAAAAAGGGTTTCTATTATTCGCCAGCAGATTTCAATATTCTATTTTCCTCACTAGTTGTATTATCATTTTGTGATTTCCCTACACAAGTGATTGTACATTGAGCATATGTTGAGTTTTGTTCTCATGTGTAGTCTCTGTTGTATTAAAAGTGCTTCAGATAGTGCATGCGTATACGTAGTAGTTACAGCAGGAGCAGTAGTAGCAGTAGTAGTAGATCTTATATTTCTGCATATGTGCAAAGGAATTTAAAAATTCAGAACGTAAAGACGGACAAAGGCCGTCTTTACGTTCTGAGTCCAGATTCAGCTGAGGTCAACTTTGCTTTGCCTCATTTCGCGATCGGTAAAATAAGTACCAGTTGAGCACTGGAGGTCGATATAATCGACTTCCTTCTCATCCCCTCAAATTGCTGGCATTGTACCAAAAATTTGGAACTATTATTATTATTATCATTACTATTTAATCAATACGTTAAATTGCTCTGCATCATATTTATAGCAACTAAAATACAATGCAAGATTGTAGGCAGAGGACACATTTGGGAATGGCCTGAATTGATTGCTGCAAATGTTGCGATATGATTTCACATCCGTGGATCACTGAGATCTTGGATACGTTTCCAATTGCAAGGAATGTAACATGTTTTCCGAAAAGAATTATGGAGAATGAGCAAACTGAAATGACATCGTAGGGACAAAGATTGGGCGCCCCGGGCATCAAGAAGGGGATTTTCTAAAGAGATAGCTTATCTCCGTTGTTTTTGTACTTTGCATGATCACGATGACCTTGATGCTGAGGGAAGTGAAATGAGAATATTATTTAAAGGGAAAATCTCGAAGGACCAACCACCTCCACATGCTTGATTTGAAGCTATATGGCAAGGATGAGGTAGAAGTGGTGAACACTGTCCACTATTTTGAACTGATTTTAAGATGGAATTCGAACTCAAGAATCGTGGTGTAATGAATCTGAAATGAGAACAGGTAGAGTTCCTGGCAGAGATATAATTAACAAATATGGATGTAATGAAAGAAATTGAAGATGACGGGAAGGTTATAAAAACCTTGGCATATGAGAGTTCAGTGAAAGTATTGAGAAGGAAATGAAAGAACAGTTGAAGAAAGAGTGTCTACAAAGACAAAGGCTGGTGTTTCTCAAAATTGACAGCGCGGAATATATTTTAAGCATTAATACATGGACGGTAGCATCACTTCGGTATGGAGCTGGAATCATAAACTGGCAAAGGAATAAATTGATGTGTATGAATACGAAGTCACGGAAAGTATTGACATAGAATGAATCATTTCACCCAAGGGTGATACTGATCGCTTGTACTTCTTTCAGAAGAAAGGGTAAGAACGGTTTGATTAGTTCGCAGAATTGTATTGGATCAGAGGAACACAGTGTAGGATGGTATGTAAAAGCTGCCGTAGAACAATTGTTGATGTATATGAACTGATAATCGTGTTGAGAAAAAGAAAATTAAGGAGGAAAAGGCACGAAGAAGAATGGCATGGAAAAGAAAAACAATGTATGGTCCCTTCGCCAGAGATACAATCACAACGACACATGCAGAGGGTCTGGTTGTGCATGCGTAAGAGTAACGTGAAGATAGAAACGGAAGCACTTACATGCGCGGCACAAAGTAAGCATTGAGGACAAATAAGGAGAAGTGCACAATTGACTGAGAGCGACAAATACAGATTATGTGGTGAGAGGGGTGAAACAGTGTGGCACATTATCAGTGAATGCCTGAAATTGAGCTGCTCAGATGAATCTCTGCCTTTAGCCCTGAACTTGGTAGTCACTGATGTGTGTGCTTGTGGTCAACATCAGCTTTTTGGTTACAGGTAACATATTTGCCATGCAGAAGCTTCTTCTCTCACCTCTCAACTAATTGTTCACGCCCTTTTCCTCTTGTCATTAACATCACCTTCTTTACAGCAACAGTTTTCTCACTTTGCTCATCCTGTTCAGCATGGGGAACATGCATTGACTTAATAGCAAATTTTGTTTTCTCTTCATGACACATCGAAACTTCTTACGCCACGTGATTTTCAGCGAGTTTTATCATTCAGTCGTTAGATGTTTCAAGATACTTGGCCAGTCCAATCGTGGGGATTTTGTTCAATCTGTATCAGTTCCTTACATCCTTGGGCTTTTGGAAGGTAAAGACGATCCACGTCAGACTTTTAGGTGGTGCATCTTGTTGCAAGTCAGCTGCTTACGTATTTTTCTGTCAATTTTGTTTATTTCATTGACATTCCAGTTCAACACATTAAAATTATAAATTAAAACCAGAACTCCTTAACTTATGCGCATTTAGCTCAAATTTCAAGACTGCTCGAACTCCCTATAGCATTCCTTTCTAATATCCTCTTTCATGTTTGCATGCTGAATTCCAGGACGTTCATTTATTCTTAGCTATTTGTTTGTTCCTGCTCAATTTCTTTTATAACAATGTCAACATCTAATACGACTGAATTTGTTGGTTTCAGTTTTCATTTCTGGAAAGTGGCCTTGGCACGTTTATCGAGACCAAATTCCATCACTGAATACTTTCAAATCCATTTGAAAACTGCATCAGCAGTTTCTTTTTCTTAAAACAAGAATTATGTCCATTGTGGGGAATACAAAGATATGTTGAGAGATGATAAGTATGTATAGAGTTTAGGAAAACGTTCACATTTGAAACAGATATACATATTTGAGGAAACAACATCGAAAATATAGAAAACACTTATAAAAATGATTCAATG
Source organism: Octopus sinensis (assembly GCF_006345805.1). Lineage (NCBI taxonomy): Eukaryota > Metazoa > Mollusca > Cephalopoda > Octopoda > Octopodidae > Octopus > Octopus sinensis. The sequence goes on along the minus strand of NC_043001.1, from coordinate 79,386,387 downwards.
TTAACAAACCTCACCAAGGTCAAGGGAAATAGAATTTGTTAAAATTTAACAAACACTATGAAAGGTTTACAAGCTGGTTTAATGTCAAATAGAATGTTAGATATGAAGACATTCTGTGAGAATGCCACAATGGTCTTTAGAAATTTTTGCCTAGTATTGTTATTTTCTATGATATATTTCTTATCCTGATAGATAATTTGTCAATGTCCCTATGGAATTAGATGTGTAAACATCCCGTTGTGACAATTACAAATTAGATGATGGATATACTTCTTTATCTCCCATAATGTTATAGTTCTAATACAACTGCTAACTCTTATGTTCCATAGTTTCCCTGTTGTTTTCCATTTCGGTAGTATTACTTCGATAATGAATAAGCGAATGTCATTTTGACATGGTGAATGATATCAGATTTGTTATGTGAGATCTGGTAGTATGTCGCTAATGTTTCTTTTATTCCTTACTTCTTTCAGTTATTTCAGTGCGGCCAAGCTGGAGCATCGCCTTGGTGTGTTTTGGTAGAACAAATCGATGCTAGTACTCGTTTTTTAAAATCTAGTACTTACTGTATCAGTGTTTTTTTTAATGGCTAAGTTACAGTGGCATAAATAAACCAACGCCGGTTATCAAGTGCCAGAGGTAGTTACAAATATGCGCATACACACACATACATACACTCCCACGTATATACATACATACATGCATACATATATATATATATATATATATACACAGAAATACATACATACATATATATATATATATATTTGGTAGACGGAAACTGTTTGAAAGACAGTCGTGTATATGTATATATATACATATACACGACTGTCTTTCAAAAATGTTTCCGTCTACCAAATTGACTGACATGAAATTGGTCGGCCCGTGGCTACTGTAGAAGGAACTTATCCAAAATACCGCAATGGGACTGAATACGACATTTCATGGTTGCAAAATGGGAGATCCATAAATACGCCTTTGTTGAACGTACATAATATTTTATGTTTTCATCTTCCAAGCGTGGTTATCGTTCATGTTAGTATTAATAATATATTTGGTGAAACATTTAATGGTTACACATATCTAGAATAGATGCCTTGCTGCTTTAACATAGGGATATTTTGTCAGAACGTGTGTGGGAGGACCGCTTCTTTCATGCGAAGATAATACATTGTGTAATATGTCTACGTTTAACTTCTTTCTTTTCCCCTCAGCTTTTATGTAACTCCCT
>NC_043001.1:79372656-79380156 GCF_006345805.1 Octopus sinensis | reverse complement strand
TGATACCTATATATATATATATATATATATATAATATATATATATATATATATATATATACATATATATATCTATCCAGATAGATAGATAGATAGATAGATAGATAGTATCATACATTTTAGTCTCTCTGCAATTTGATGTTATCTTTTGTTAGGTACTAAGTACGTTATAAGTGGTATTTGGCACACTCACGTGTGTGTTGTGACATATTAGATATATTTGAATACAAGGGCAATTTATAAATTAATCACATTGCGCTAAATAGGAAACTGAAATACTGCTATAGTTTCACCATGTAACCATTAACATTCAAAAGGATTCCAAAACGAACAAATGAATAATATGAAAGGAGGAAAACATTACTTAGAGGAAGAAGGACACGGAAACCTGAAGAAAAGAATGATAGAAAAGATATAGGAGGTATATATATATATATTATATATATATATATATATATATATATATCAGAAAATGGAGGAACAAATTCATTTCGATCATCAACTTACAGATTTTACAATTTCATATTATTTATTGATTATATAAATAGGAACATGAAAATCGAACAAAACAATATACATCAATATGCAAATTAATAATACAATAAAAATAATGCAAATAAACTGCTCCTTACAGCTGTTTCAGTCCATGGTCAAGGGGTAATCCACCTTAAATTGCTCATATATGCCATTAAAGTTATAACTTTATAATTATGTATATCCTCTGACGAGGCCTTTGGTTATTTAAACAGACAAATATAAACTTTAATGCCTATGACTATACTATACTTGCATATTTGTGCAATTTAAGGTGGATTACCTCTTGAACATAGGCTGAAACAGCTGTAAGGAGCAGTTTATTTGAATTATTTTTATTGTATTATTAATTTGCATATTGATGTATATTGTTTTGTTCGATTTTCATGTTCCTATTTATATAATTAATAAATAATATGAAATTTTAATATCTGTAAGTTGATGATCGAAAGGAATTTGTTCCTCCATTTTCTTACTTGTATTATGAATTTACGGTAAAATATTTTACCTTCACCCATCCAATACAATAAATGAATTAATTGCATTGCAATTATAAGCATTTATGTATTTAGTATTTAGGTAGTTCACCAGCAGTATATTGGATAACTGATATCCCATAGTGGGATACCCTCATAACCCCTATCTTACTTTGTACTATATATATATATATATATATAATAATAATAATAATAATAATAATAATATTAGGGTGTATATCCAAACTTTCAGGGAAAAATTAGATTTAGGATTAAATTAAATTTCACAGCATAAATATAAATTAAATTAGAGATAAAACGACTATTATGCAACTCAACCAGTGATAGACATAAACCAAAACATAAAAAACAAAAAATAAATAAATATAATATATAATATATATATTGAATATAAAATTTAATATTTAAATTATTAAAATTTAATATTTTTTAATTTTTATATTCTTAAATTTATATATTTTTAAATTTTTAAATTTTTAAATTTTAAATTAAATTTTTTGTATCTAACCGAAAAGTATAAAAAAGTTAAATATAATATAATATAATAAGTAATATATAAAAGAAATAATTCAGATTCATTTGAATTAGGTACTTAAGTTGAAGTACCAAGTCAGTCAGGAATTATCCGCACAGCTCGAAGTAAAGTGAATAAAATCAAAATAAGCAACAGGATATCAAGATTGATACAGTACAGCCGTTTCAAACAGCTCCATTTAACGGAACAATGCAATCATTACATCAAATCTTATTATTTTGTTTTCTTACTTTGATATCCTTACGTATTAATCTCTTATCCCTTATAAGTTTTTACTGTACTTAAATAGAGATTTTTCAGTACTATGCGAAATGGTTATACTATACCATATAAATGCATAAATATTTGTATATGTGTATATATGCATATATGTGCATAACATCTTATCCCTTATAAATTGTTAAATTTTGTGTTCGTAAATAGATACTTTTTAGTTACTTAATTCTATGCGAGATGGTTATACTATATCGATATAAACGTATAAATATGTGTGTGTGTGTTTGTATATGTGTACATAGATAAATATGAGTAACTGTACATATCTTTATTTTTTCTGATTCTTGGCTTATAATTAATATGTAGATAGCATGTATATGCTTCCCGTATTCCTTAAGTAAATGCTCTGAGCAAGCTATATAGAAACCGTCTAATAAGTAAATAATTAAGTACATGAAAGAATATTAAACTGATGCTAAATAATCTTTCCTTTTAAATGTTAAAAACTGATATATACACGCACTTTACCTATTTTGGTTATGATATCATTTAGGAAGATCTTAAATTTATTTTTATATAACCTAATAGTATTGGTTATAAACAATCACACATAGTACTCCGTGATGAAATTTCCTCTGTATTAACATCATAGGTTTCATTAGAGTTTTGCCAATTTAACTAGTAATCAACATCATGATTTAGGGTCTTCCCTACTCAGCCTCCTTTTACAAAAAATTACTTTATATCGAATTTAGTACTCCTAAATCATTGATAATATTTATGACCATACCTTGCTGACAACTCAGTCTTACTCTTTACTTCAAACATACTTTACTTCTCTAGTCTTAGATTTAGTAGTTGATAAAGGGACAAATAAATTAGAAATGAACCACAATCCTTTACAAGCTCTGATCCCAGTGGGCTTCAGGCTTTTCTTGGAATTGATTGCATTGTTCAATTAAACGGAGTCGCTTGAAACGGTTGTACTGCATCACTTCTTGATATCCTGTTGCTCACTTTGTTTTTATATATATATATAGAGAGAGAGAGAGAGAAAGACATAGATACATATACAAAAATTATATACAGATATATATATATATATATATAGGGAATAATATATATATATATCTATATATATATATATCTATATATCTACATATATATATATATATATATATATATATATATATATATATATATATATATATAGGGGAGATATATATATACACACACGCACACACACACACACATATATATATGTAGTAAACTAATCATGTACATTAAAGACTTTTTCTTTAGAATGGAAAATTTTATCTATGGTAAAGCGAATATTGTTGTCCTCTTTGTACGGAAGAGCAATTTTTTATTCCCTTTTCCAAGCATAAACAGGTAAACATATTTACGGAGAGAGTTTACAAATGTGCACACTCGAAAAAACATTTCTTCAGTTGTCTTTTTTCAAATATATCTACCCATTATCTAATAATAATTTTCTCCAAATTATGTTTTCTTTATTCTTCTGTCTCACTTCCCATAAACTTTATCTATACAATTTTGCCTGGTACACTCACCTCTTTCTTTCTCTCATTTGTACCTCGTTTTCTCTTTTCCCCATCCCTGTCTTTCAATACTTTTTCTTCTTCTCTCATCCTATGAAGTATATTTCCTTAAATACACTTTTAAAATTTAAGTCTTCCCTCAATACTTCTCTTTCCATATATGTATATGTGTATAAATCTGTTTTTGCTCTTGTATATATGTATGCTATGTTTGTCTATAAACGTGTATATGCCCTTAAGTAAATGTGTATCTGTGCATGCAAGTAGGTGTTTGCGTCTATATATGTTTTTGGATGTGTATGCTCTTGTGCGTGTATGTGAGCGTATGTTTAAGCATCTAAGATGGTCGTAAACGTCTATTAACATATACGTACGTACTTATGTATGCGCTGTGCGTATAAGTATGAGTGTATGTGTAAGTATGTATGTATGCATGAGTGTGTATATGTTTGCATACATACATATTCGTGTTGGTAAAATATAAATAAGGACACATATGTACATCTTTAAATTTTCGAGTTACAGTCATTCATCAGGTGGTTTAAATATCATCTTGGCGAGGTTTAAATATTTAAATATTTAAACCACCTGATGAATGACTGTAACTCAAAAATTTAAAGACATTAACAGCCATGAAACGATCGTAGTGTTATATTAATTATATCTTTTTTTATAATTTTGTTATATATTTAAATAATATAAATTAAATAATCTTATGTATTGGCTTAAGTTTTTCATTGTATGATTTGCCTAATAGTGGTTTTGTCTCTAATTTAATATAATATATATATATATAATATATATATATATATATATATATATATATATATATATATATATATATATATATATATATATATATATATATAGTAGACAAATGAATTATCTTATTACGGATAATTCGAAAGATAACCGATACCTGGGTAGCAAACTCACAACAGAAAAAGCACGGTTGAAGTTACGACCATAGGGCATAAAATCCGTGCCTTAGTGCGGAAATTTGAAGTTTAATTTAATATATTAAGTATAGGAAAGAATGGAGCTGAACGAAGATTTAACAAAGTTCCTTTATTTTATTTTCGACATATGTTTCGAAGTCTGCAAAATCCCTAATTCCGAATGAATAAGGAGTCCATTATGCAGCTTTCTCTTCAGGAAAATCCAGGAATTTAATTCTCCAACAAAATGCACAACAAGTTTTTCGATGACTGCTCACTAGGAGCCCATAGAGATAATGTTGGAGTATTAAGTTCCTGGATTTTCCTGAAGAGAAAGCTGCATAATGGACTCCTTATTCATTCGGAATTAGGGATTTTGCAGACTTCGAAACATATGTCGAAAATAAAGGAACTTTGTTAAATCTTCGTTCAGCTCCATTCTTTCCTATACTTAATATATTATATATATATATATATATATATATATATATATATATATATATATATATATATATATATATATATATATATATATATATATATATATATATATATATATATATATATATATATATATAAACTACTAATATAGGATGAAACTTTTTCTACAGAAAAAAATTCCATAAAAAAATGTGGCAGCATATTAAAATACCTTTACGGTTAAAATTATAAACAACTTATAAATGAGGGCTAAAGAAAATTATTTTAATGCCAATATGCTGATAACAGACTATTAAATCGTCAATTTCCACATATTATTTACCCGCTAAAGGAAAAAAACACGTTGTATATATATATATATATATATATATATATATACATACATACAAACATAACAGAATATGCTTCAACACAGGAACTACCATAAATAATTTTGCAAACCATATGCTTATTTATGCATGTTGTATTTAGGCATGTTTGGACGTGAGCGTGAATATGCATATAAATACGTCATAATTTCCAGGGCTTCCCATATATGTAAAAATAACTATTTGATGAGAGCCTTTTGTTTATATAGTTCCTGATGAGACTGATGCATAACTGACGATATTTCTTCTTGTCGGGCGTATTTTGAATGCATCCATCGAAACATATGTTGAAGGTATGAAGATATAACAGTTTTAATAACATCCTGAGCGTTTGTCTCCTTTTTCAATTTAGCCTATTTTCTCCTAAATACGACTTACTTATCCCGGAATCAAATTGTTTCCTACGACATTTAAGCCACATTTAGCTACCTTGTAAGTATTGCCCTGCATCTTTCCTATAAATTGCACACTCACGTGTACACACACACACGCACACACACACATACACACAACAGACACACAGACACACACACACACACACACACATACATATATATATATATATATATATATATATATATATATATATATATATATATATATATATATAGGAAATAGTGACACAACAACGTGCTTTATTTAGCCGGAAAATAATACTATTGTATTGCAATAATATTTATTATTATATGTATATATATAGGGAAGAATTGGAGACATTTACAACTATGTATAAATAGTGAGAAATTCAATATATTAACGTGAATAATAAAATTGAAATCTGAACTAAAAATCAGTTTAGCCGGAATAAAGGAAAGGAAATTGAGAAATTTTAAGGTATACATTATGCCAACTGAAATGAAAAACTAAAGTGGAAAAAACAGCTGTTTGAAATGTCGATTTTATACAATGAAGTAAAAGTTGTCCAAATAAAATATTTATTATCTTCTCTATATTGAGACATCGAATTAGTCAAGCTACGTTGGGCATAAAAAAATTGCGGTTTTATGTAAAAGCATCTGCAGAGAAAACGAATGGCTAGAATGGATAGTTTTACAAGATGCTTGGTAATATCGTTTGACGAAATGTGTTTAAAGATTCCAATCATTTATGATCTTAGATGAGTTAATTGTTTTAGATATGAATTTAAATTTAAATACTAGAAATTTACATTCCCGACAAAATAAAAAATAGTGAAAAATTATTCTTTTCTACTGAGTCAAATGTTTTGCAATATTTTGGTAACTTGCTTCGCTTTATTCGTCAAGTTATACCTAAAGCATCTTGGCATTCAAGTAGCGGCCATCATGTTGCACCTTCTGAAACCACCTTTCTGATACCAATTCTTGTTCCCACTCTGATACCAATTCTTGTTCTTCGAAGCGAAACGAATAAGGCAAATAAGTCACCAAATTATTGTAAAATGTTTGATTCAGCACAATATATAAACTTAGGTTCTCACTATCCACTTAATACACTGCAAAATTTAATTGTATTTATATGTAGGCGTACCATTTCATTGCCCTTAGTCGAAAAAACCTTTCTGGGTGCTTCTTGTTTTCAATGAGAAGCGCTATTCAACAGTCAGTTTACAGATACGATTTTTAAAATTGCCAATCCTATCACCTGAAAGCTTATGAACAGATTTCCGAATATGGTGTGTTTCAATAATCCTTACAATTTAAGTTTAAGAGCGAAAATAGTCAGTGCTCCTTAGATTAATCTCTTGGGTTTCTGCTGAAATATACGTGTTGACTTTTTTTTCATTACAAGAATAGATAAAATTTGCTTTTATTGCTCTAAGTAATTCGCTTTGTAAACGATTATAATTGGAAAAGACTCTGCAATGCAAATAACATTGCCTCTTTTCCGACAAGTAATTGTGTTATGATAACAATTATCCTCTCAGTGATAATTACCTTGTGAAAGTATTAGTTTATTGTGCAAATGAGCAGATAGAAAATAAATAATACTGCACTTATATCCAATACCAAGACAACGGAAAACAACTCCAAGATACTTTATCACTAATATACGTATTAATTTATACACTCAGAGAACAGTTTCATGGGAAGTTTATGAGTTTTAGAGAGATGTTCTGAATAACCTGTAACTAACTTTCTGGCGTGGCTGTGTCGTAAGAAGCTTGCTTCTAAACTGCATATTTCCGGGTTCAGTAACAATGCGTTGCAACATGTGTCTTCTACTAAAGACCCGAACCGTCCAATGATATGTTACTTAAATTTGTTCACCTACGTACTTGCGCTGTTGTTTTTTATATTTCTTCTTTTAGGGGATTTACTATATATATATATATATATATATATATATAACCATACAGAAACAAAACAAGAGTTTGTAATATATAGGTCTTTATTACAATTACATAAATAAATATGATCCGGAAACTGAA